>NW_027616932.1:0-168000 GCF_964187855.1 Myxine glutinosa
AGTGTTGAAAAACGACTTTTCGCACTTGTGTTAGTGTTGAAAAACCACTTTTCGCACTTGTGTTGGTGCAGGAAACCACTTTTGCACTTGTATTAGTGTGGAAAAACCACTTTTCGCACTTGTGTTAGTGTTGAAAAACCACTTTTTGCACTTGTGTTAGTGTTGAAAAACCACTTTTCGCACTTGTGTTGGTGCAGGAAACCACTTTTGCACTTGTATTAGTGTGGAAAAACCACTTTTCGCACTTGTGTTAGTGTTGAAAAACCACTTTTCGCACTTGCGTTGGTGCAGGAAACCACTTTTGCACTTGTATTAGTGTGGAAAAAACACTTTTTGCACTTGTGATAGTGTTGAAAAACGACTGTTCGCACTTGTGTTAGTGTTGAAAAACCACTTTTCGCACTTGTGTTGGTGCAGGAAACCACTTTTGCACGTGTATTAATGTGGGAAAACCACTTTTCGCACTTGTGTTAGTGTTGAAAAATTTCTTTTCGCACTTGTGTTAGTGTTGAAAAACCACTTTTCGCACTTGTGTTAGTGTTGAAAAACCACTTTTCGCACTTGTGTTGGTGCAGGAAACCACTTTTGCACTTGTATTAGTGTGGAAAAAACACTTTTTGCACTTGTGATAGTGTTGAAAAACCACTTTTCGCACTTGTATTAGTGTGAAAAAACCACTTTTCACACTTGTGTTAGTGTTGAAAAACCACTTTTCGCACTTGTGTTGGTGCAGGGAACCACTTTTGCACTTGTATTAGTGTGGAAAAACCACTTTTCGCACTTGTGTTAGTGTTGAAAAACCACTTTTTGCACTTGTGTTAGTGTTGAAAAACCACTTTTCGCACTTGTGTTGGTGCAGGAAACCACTTTTGCACTTGTATTAGTGTGGAAAAACCACTTTTCGCACTTGTGTTAGTGTTGAAAAACCACTTTTTGCACTTGTGTTAGTGTTGAAAAACCACTTTTCGCACTTGTGTTGGTGCAGGAAACCACTTTTGCACTTGTATTAGTGTGGAAAAACCACTTTTCGCACTTGTGTTAGTGTTGAAAAACCACTTTTCGCACTTGTGTTAGTGTTGAAAAACCACTTTTCGCACTTGCGTTGGTGCAGGAAACCACTTTTGCACTTGTATTAGTGTGGAAAAAACACTTTTTGCACTTGTGATAGTGTTGAAAAACGACTTTTCGCACTTGTGTTGGTGTTGAAAAACCACTTTTCGCACTTGTGTTGGTGCAGGAAACCACTTTTGCACTTGTATTAGTGTGGAAAAAACACTTTTCGCAATTGTGTTAGTGTTGAAAAACCACTTTTCGCACTTGTGTTAGTGTTGAAAAACCACTTTTCGCACTTGTGTTGGTGCAGGAAACCACTTTTGCACTTGTATTAGTGTGGAAAAAACACTTTTTGCACTTGTGATAGTGTTGAAAAACCACTTTTCGCACTTGTGTTAGTGTTGAAAAACCACTTTTCGCACTTGTGTTAGTGTTGAAAAACCACTTTTCGCACTTGTGTTAGTGTTGAAAAACCACTTTTCGCACTTGTGTTGGTGCAGGAAACCACTTTTGCACTTGTATTAGTGTGGAAAAAACACTTTTCGCACTTGTGTTAGTGTTGAAAACCCACTTTTCGCACTTGTGTTAGTGTTGAAAAACCACTTTTCGCACTTGTGTTGGTGCAGGAAACCACTTTTGCACTTGTATTAGTGTGGCAAAACCACTTTTCGCACTTGTGTTAGTGTTGAAAAACCACTTTTCGCACTTGTGTTAGTGTTGAAAAACCACTTTTCGCACTTGTGTTGGTGCAGGAAACCACTTTTGCACTTGTATTAGTGTGGAAAAAACACTTTTTACACTTGTGATAGTGTTGAAAAACCACTTTTCGCACTTGTGTTAGTGTTGAAAAACAACTTTTCGCACTTGTGTTAGTGTTGAAAAACCACTTTTCGCACTTGTGTTGGTGCAGGAAACCACTTTTGCACTTGTGTTAGTGTTGAAAAACCACTTTTCGCACTTGTGTTGGTGCAGGAAACCACTTTTCGCACTTGTATTAGTGTGGAAAAAACACTTTTTGCACTTGTGATAGTGTTGAAAAACCACTTTTCGCACTTGTGTTAGTGTTGAAAAACAACTTTTCGCACTTGTGTTAGTGTTGAAAAACCACTTTTTGCACTTGTGTTAGTGTTGAAAAACCACTTTTCGCACTTGTGTTAGTGTTGAAAAACCACTTTTCGCACTTGTGTTGGTGCAGGAAACCACTTTTGCACTTGTATTAGTGTGGAAAAAACACTTTTTGCACTTGTGATAGTGTTGAAAAACCACTTTTCGCACTTGTGTTAGTGTTGAAAAACCACTTTTCGCACTTGTGTTAGTGTTGAAAAACCACTTTTCGCACTTGTGTTAGTGTTGAAAAACCACTTTTCGCACTTGTGTTGGTGCAGGAAACCACTTTTGCACTTGTATTAGTGTGGAAAAAACACTTTTCGCACTTGTGTTAGTGTTGAAAACCCACTTTTCGCACTTGTGTTAGTGTTGAAAAACCACTTTTCGCACTTGTGTTGGTGCAGGAAACCACTTTTGCACTTGTATTAGTGTGGCAAAACCACTTTTCGCACTTGTGTTAGTGTTGAAAAACCACTTTTCGCACTTGTGTTAGTGTTGAAAAACCACTTTTCGCACTTGTGTTGGTGCAGGAAACCACTTTTGCACTTGTATTAGTGTGGAAAAAACACTTTTTACACTTGTGATAGTGTTGAAAAACCACTTTTCGCACTTGTGTTAGTGTTGAAAAACAACTTTTCGCACTTGTGTTAGTGTTGAAAAACCACTTTTCGCACTTGTGTTGGTGCAGGAAACCACTTTTGCACTTGTATTAGCGTGGAAAAAACACTTTTCACACTTGTGTTAGTGTTGAAAACCACTTTTCGCACTTGTATTAGTGTGGAAAAAACACTTTTTGCACTTGTGATAGTGTTGAAAAACCACTTTTCGCACTTGTGTTAGTGTTGAAAAACCACTTTTCGCACTTGTGTTGGTGCAGGAAACCACTTTTGCACTTGTATTAGTGTGGAAAAACCACTTTTCGCACTTGTGTTAGTGTTGAAAAACCACTTTTCGCACTTGTGTTGGTGCAGGGAACCACTTTTGCACTTGTATTAGTGTGGAAAAACCACTTTTCGCACTTGTGTTAGTGTTGAAAAACCACTTTTCGCACTTGTGTTAGTGTTGAAAAACCACTTTTCGCACTTGTGTTGGTGCAGGAAACCACTTTTGCACTTGTATTAGTGTGGAAAAACCACTTTTCGCACTTGTGTTAGTGTTGAAAAACCACTTTTTGCACTTGTGTTAGTGTTGAAAAACCACTTTTCGCACTTGTGTTGGTGCAGGAAACCACTTTTGCACTTGTATTAGTGTGGAAAAACCACTTTTCGCACTTGTGTTAGTGTTGAAAAACCACTTTTCGCACTTGTGTTAGTGTGGAAAAACCACTTTTCGCACTTGCGTTGGTGCAGGAAACCACTTTTGCACTTGTATTAGTGTGGAAAAAACACTTTTTGCACTTGTGATAGTGTTGAAAAACCACTTTTCGCACTTGTGTTAGTGTTGAAAAACCACTTTTCGCACTTGTGTTAGTGTTGAAAAACCACTTTTTGCACTTGTGTTAGTGTTGAAAAACCACTTTTCACACTTGTGTTGGTGCAGGAAACCACTTTTGCACTTGTATTAGTGTGGAAAAAACACTTTTCGCACTTGTGTTAGTGTTGAAAACCCACTTTTCGCACTTGTGTTAGTGTTGAAAAACCACTTTTCGCACTTGTGTTGGTGCAGGAAACCACTTTTGCACTTGTATTAGTGTGGCAAAACCACTTTTCGCACTTGTGTTAGTGTTGAAAAACCACTTTTCGCACTTGTGTTAGTGTTGAAAAACCACTTTTCGCACTTGTGTTGGTGCAGGAAACCACTTTTGCACTTGTATTAGTGTGGAAAAAACACTTTTTACACTTGTGATAGTGTTGAAAAACCACTTTTCGCACTTGTGTTAGTGTTGAAAAACCACTTTTCGCACTTGTGTTAGTGTTGAAAAACCACTTTTCGCACTTGTGTTGGTGCAGGAAACCACTTTTGCACTTGTATTAGTGTGGAAAAAACACTTTTTGCACTTGTGATAGTGTTGAAAACCCACTTTTCGCACTTGTGTTAGTGTTGAAAAACCACTTTTAGCACTTGTGTTGGTGAAAGAAACCACTTTTGCACTTGTATTAGTGTGGAAAAACCACTTTTCTCACTTGTGTTAGTGTTGAAAAACCACTTTTCGCACTTGTGTTAGTGTTGAAAAACCACTTTTCGCACTTGTGTTGGTGCAGGAAACCACTTTTGCACTTGTATTAGTGTGGAAAAACCACTTTTTGCACTTGTGATAGTGTTGAAAAACCACTTTTCGCACTTGTGTTAGTGTTGAAAAAACACATTTCGCACTTGTGTTTGTGTTGAAAAACCACTTTTCGCACTTGTGTTGGTGCAGGAAACCACTTTTGCACTTGTATTAGTGTGGAAAAAACACTTTTTGCACTTGTGATAGTGTTGAAAAACCACTTTTCGCACTTGTGTTAGTGTTGAAAAACCACTTTTCGCACTTGTGTTCGTGTTGAAAAACCACTTTTCGCACTTGTGTTGGTGCAGGAAACTACTTTTGCACTTGTATTAGTGTGGAAAAACCACTTTTCGCACTTGTGTTAATGTTGAAAAACCCCTTTTCGCACTTGTGTTAATGTTGAAAAACCACTTTTCGCACTTGTGTTAGTGTTGAAAAACCACTTTTCGCACTTGTGTTGGTGCAGGAAACCACTTTTGCACTTGTATTAGCGTGGAAAAAACACTTTTCACACTTGTGTTAGTGTTGAAAACCACTTTTCGCACTTGTATTAGTGTGGAAAAAACACTTTTTGCACTTGTGATAGTGTTGAAAAACCACTTTTCGCACTTGTGTTAGTGTTGAAAAACCACTTTTCGCACTTGTGTTGGTGCAGGAAACCACTTTTGCACTTGTATTAGTGTGGAAAAACCACTTTTCGCACTTGTGTTAGTGTTGAAAAACCACTTTTCGCACTTGTGTTGGTGCAGGGAACCACTTTTGCACTTGTATTAGTGTGGAAAAACCACTTTTCGCACTTGTGTTAGTGTTGAAAAACCACTTTTCGCACTTGTGTTAGTGTTGAAAAACCACTTTTCGCACTTGTGTTGGTGCAGGAAACCACTTTTGCACTTGTATTAGTGTGGAAAAACCACTTTTCGCACTTGTGTTAGTGTTGAAAAACCACTTTTTGCACTTGTGTTAGTGTTGAAAAACCACTTTTCGCACTTGTGTTGGTGCAGGAAACCACTTTTGCACTTGTATTAGTGTGGAAAAACCACTTTTCGCACTTGTGTTAGTGTTGAAAAACCACTTTTCGCACTTGTGTTAGTGTTGAAAAACCACTTTTCGCACTTGCGTTGGTGCAGGAAACCACTTTTGCACTTGTATTAGTGTGGAAAAAACACTTTTTGCACTTGTGATAGTGTTGAAAAACGACTTTTCGCACTTGTGTTAGTGTTGAAAAACCACTTTTCGCACTTGTGTTGGTGCAGGAAACCACTTTTGCACGTGTATTAATGTGGAAAAACCACTTTTCGCACTTGTGTTAGTGTTGAAAAACCACTTTTCTCACTTGTGTTAGTGTTGAAAAACCACTTTTCGCACTTGTGTTAGTGTTGAAAAACCACTTTTCGCACTTGTGTTGGTGCAGGAAACCACTTTTGCACTTGTATTAGTGTGGAAAAAACACTTTTTGCACTTGTGATAGTGTTGAAAAACCACTTTTCGCACTTGTGTTAGTGTTGAAAAACCACTTTTCGCACTTGTGTTCGTGTTGAAAAACCACTTTTCGCACTTGTGTTGGTGCAGGAAACTACTTTTGCACTTGTATTAGTGTGGAAAAACCACTTTTCGCACTTGTGTTAATGTTGAAAAACCCCTTTTCGCACTTGTGTTAATGTTGAAAAACCACTTTTCGCACTTGTGTTAGTGTTGAAAAACAACTTTTCGCACTTGTGTTGGTGCAGGAAACCACTTTTGCACTTGTATTAGCGTGGAAAAAACACTTTTCACACTTGTGTTAGTGTTGAAAACCACTTTTCGCACTTGTATTAGTGTGGAAAAAACACTTTTTGCACTTGTGATAGTGTTGAAAAACCACTTTTCGCACTTGTGTTAGTGTTGAAAAACCACTTTTCGCACTTGTGTTGGTGCAGGAAACCACTTTTGCACTTGTATTAGTGTGGAAAAACCACTTTTCGCACTTGTGTTAGTGTTGAAAAACCACTTTTCGCACTTGTGTTGGTGCAGGGAACCACTTTTGCACTTGTATTAGTGTGGAAAAACCACTTTTCGCACTTGTGTTAGTGTTGAAAAACCACTTTTCGCACTTGTGTTAGTGTTGAAAAACCACTTTTCGCACTTGTGTTGGTGCAGGAAACCACTTTTGCACTTGTAGTAGTGTGGAAAAACCACTTTTCGCACTTGTGTTAGTGTTGAAAAACCACTTTTTGCACTTGTGTTAGTGTTGAAAAACCACTTTTCGCACTTGTGTTGGTGAAGGAAACCACTTTTGCACTTGTATTAGTGTGGAAAAACCACTTTTTGCACTTGTGTTAGTGTTGAAAAACCACTTTTCGCACTTGTGTTAGTGTTGAAAAACCACTTTTCGCACTTGCGTTGGTGCAGGAAACCACTTTTGCACTTGTATTAGTGTGGAAAAAACACTTTTTGCACTTGTGATAGTGTTGAAAAACGACTTTTCGCACTTGTGTTAGTGTTGAAAAACCACTTTTCGCACTTGTGTTGGTGCAGGAAACCACTTTTGCACGTGTATTAATGTGGAAAAACCACTTTTCGCACTTGTGTTAGTGTTGAAAAACCACTTTTCGCACTTGTGTTAGTGTTGAAAAACCACTTTTCGCACTTGTGTTAGTGTTGAAAAACCACTTTTCGCACTTGTGTTGGTGCAGGAAACCACTTTTGCACTTGTATTAGTGTGGAAAAAACACTTTTTGCACTTGTGATAGTGTTTAAAAACCACTTTTCGCACTTGTGTTAGTGTTGAAAAACCACTTTTCGCACTTGTGTTAGTGTTGAAAAACCACTTTTCGCACTTGTGTTGGTGCAGGAAACCACTTTTGCACTTGTATTAGTGTGGAAAAAACACTATTCGCACTTGTGTTTGTGTTGAAAAACCACTTTTCGCACTTGTGTTAGTGTTGAAAAACCACTTTTCGGACTTGCGTTGGTGCAGGAAACCACTTTTGCACTTGTATTAGTGTGGAAAAAACACTTTTTGCACTTGTGATAGTGTTGAAAAACCACTTTTCGCACTTGTGTTAGTGTTGAAAAACCACTTTTCGCACTTGTGTTGGTGAAGGAAACCACTTTTGCACTTGTATTAGTGTGGAAAAACCACTTTTTGCACTTGTGATAGTGTTGAAAAACCACTTTTCGCACTTGTGTTATTGTTGAAAAACCACTTTTTGCACTTGTGTTAGTGTTGAAAAACCACTTTTCGCACTTGTGTTGGTGCAGGAAACCACTTTTGCACTTGTATTAGTGTGGAAAAAACACTTTTTGCACTTGTGATAGTGTTGAAAAACCACTTTTCGCACTTGTGTTAGTGTTGAAAAACCACTTTTCGCACTTGTGTTAGTGTTGACAAACCACTTTTCGCACTTGTGTTGGTGCAGGAAAATCACTTTTGCACTTGTATTAGTGTGGAAAAAACACTTTTTGCACTTGTGATTATGTTGAAAAACCACTTTTTGCACTTGTGTTAGTGTTCAAAAACCACTTTTCGCACTTGTGTTGGTGCAGGAAACCACTTTTGCACTTGTATTGGTGTGGAAAAAACACTTTTCACACTTTTGTTAGTGTTGAAAACCCACTTTTCGCACTTGTGTTAGTGTTGAAAAACCACTTTTCGCACTTGTGTTGGTGCGGAAACCACTTTTACACTTGTATTAGTGTGGAAAAAACACTTTTTGCACTTGTGATAGTGTTGAAAAAGCACTTTTCGCACTTGTGTTAGTGTTGAAAAACCACTTTTCGCACTTGTGTTGGTGCAGGAAATCACTTTTGCACTTGTACTAGTGTGGAAAAAACACTTTTTGCACTTGTGATAGTGTTGAAAAACCACTTTTCGCACTTGTGTTAGTGATGAAAAACCACTTTTCGCACTTGTGTTGGTGCAGGAAACCACTTTTGCACTTGTATTGGTGTGGAAAAAACACTTTTCACACTTGTGTTAGTGTTGAAAACCCACTTTTCACACTTGTGTTAGTGTTGAAAAACCACTTTTCGCACTTATGTTGGTGCAGGAAACCACTTTTACACTTGTATTAGTGTGGAAAAAACACTTTTTGCACTTGTGATAGTGTTGAAAAACCACTTTTCGCACTTGTGTTAGTGTTGAAAAACCACTTTTCGCACTTGTGTTGGTGAAGGAAACCACTTTTGCACTTGTATTAGTGTGGAAAACCACTTTTCGCACTTGTGATAGTGTTGAAGAACCACTATTCGCACTTGTGTTAGTGTTGAAAAACCACTTTTCGCACTTGTGTTGGTGCAGGAAACCACTTTTGCACTTGTATTAGTGTGGAAAAAACACTTTTTGCACTTGTGATAGTGTTGAAAAACCACTTTTCGCACTTGTGTTAGTGTTGGAAAACCACTTTTCGCACTTGTGTTAGTGTTGAAAAACCACTTTTCGCACTTGTGTTGGTGCAGGAAACCACTTTTGCACTTGTATTAGTGTGGAAAAACCACTTTTCGCACTTGTGTTAGTGTTGAAAAACCACTTTTCGCACTTGTGTTAGTGTTGAAAAACCACTTTTCGCACTTGTTTTAGTGTTGGAAAACCACTTTTCACACTTGTGTTAGTGTTGAAAAAACACTTTTCGCACTTGTGTTGGTGCAGGAAACCACTTTTGCACTTGTATTAGTGTGGAAAAACCACTTTTCGCACTTGTGTTAGTGTTGAAAAACAACTTTTTGCACTTGTGTTGGTGTTGAAAAACCACTTTTCGCAATTGTGTTGGTGCAGGAAACCACTTTTGCACTTGTATTAGTGTGGAAAAAACACTTTTCGCAATTGTGTTAGTGTTGAAAAACCACTTTTCGCACTTGTGTTAGTGTTGAAAAACCACTTTTCGCACTTGTGTTGGTGCAGGAAACCACTTTTGCACTTGTATTAGTGTGGAAAAAACACTTTTTGCACTTGTGATAGTGTTGAAAAACAACTTTTCGCACTTGTGTTAGTGTTGAAAAACCACTTTTCGCACTTGTGTTGGTGCAGGAAACCACTTTTGCACTTGTATTAGTGTGGCAAAACCACTTTTCGCACTTGTGTTAGTGTTGAAAAACCACTTTTCGCACTTGTGTTAGTGTTGAAAAACCACTTTTCGCACTTGTGTTGGTGCAGGAAACCACTTTTGCACTTGTATTAGTGTGGAAAAAACACTTTTTGCACTTGTAATAGTGTTGAAAAACCACTTTTCGCACTTGTGTTAGTGTTGAAAAACCACTTTTCGCACTTGTGTTGGTGCAGGAAACCACTTTTGCACTTGTATTAGTGTGGCAAAACCACTTTTCGCACTTGTGTTAGTGTTGAAAAACCACTTTTCGCACTTGTGTTAGTGTTGAAAAACCACTTTTCGCACTTGTGTTGGTGCAGGGAACCACTTTTGCGCTTGTATTAGTGTGGAAAAAACACTTTTTACACTTGTGATAGTGTTGAAAAACCACTTTTCGCACTTGTGTTAGTGTTGAAAAACCACTTTTCGCACTTGTGTTAGTGTTGAAAAACCACTTTTCGCACTTGTGTTGGTGCAGGAAACCACTTTTGCACTTGTATTAGTGTGGAAAAAACACTTTTTGCACTTGTGATAGTGTTGAAAAACCACTTTTCGCACTTGTGTTAGTGTTGAAAAACCACTTTTAGCACTTGTGTTGGTGAAGGAAACCACTTTTGCACTTGTATTAGTGTGGAAAAACCACTTTTCTCACTTGTGTTAGTGTTGAAAAACCACTTTTCGCACTTGTGTTAGTGTTGAAAAACCACTTTTCGCACTTGTGTTGGTGCAGGAAACCACTTTTGCACTTGTATTAGTGTGGAAAAACCACTTTTTGCACTTGTGATAGTGTTGAAAAACCACTTTTCGCACTTGTGTTAATGTTGAAAAAACACATTTCGCACTTGTGTTTGTGTTGAAAAACCACTTTTCACACTTGTGTTGGTGCAGGAAACCACTTTTGCACTTGTATTAGTGTGGAAAAAACACTTTTTGCACTTGTGATAGTGTTGAAAAACCACTTTTCGCACTTGTGTTAGTGTTGAAAAACCACTTTTCGCACTTGTGTTCGTGTTGAAAAACCACTTTTCGCACTTGTGTTGGTGCAGGAAACTACTTTTGCACTTGTATTAGTGTGGAAAAACCACTTTTCGCACTTGTGTTAATGTTGAAAAACCCCTTTTCGCACTTGTGTTAATGTTGAAAAACCACTTTTCACACTTGTGTTGGTGCAGGAAACCACTTTTGCACTTGTATTAGTGTGGAAAAAACACTTTTTGCACTTGTGATAGTGTTGAAAAACCACATTTCGCACTTGTGTTAGTGTTGAAAAACCACTTTTCGCACTTGTGTTGGTGCAGGAAACCACTTTTGCACTTGTATTAGCGTGGAAAAAACACTTTTCACACTTGTGTTAGTGTTGAAAACCACTTTTCGCACTTGTATTAGTGTGGAAAAAACACTTTTTGCACTTGTGATAGTGTTGAAAAACCACTTTTCGCACTTGTGTTAGTGTTGAAAAACCACTTTTCGCATTTGTGTTGGTGCAGGAAACCACTTTTGCACTTGTATTAGTGTGGAAAAACCACTTTTCGCACTTGTGTTAGTGTTGAAAAACCACTTTTCGCACTTGTGTTGGTGCAGGGAACCACTTTTGCACTTGTATTAGTGTGGAAAAACCACTTTTCGCACTTGTGTTAGTGTTGAAAAACCACTTTTCGCACTTGTGTTAGTGTTGAAAAACCACTTTTCGCACTTGTGTTGGTGCAGGAAACCACTTTTGCACTTGTATTAGTGTGGAAAAACCACTTTTCGCACTTGTGTTAGTGTTGAAAAACCACTTTTTGCACTTGTGTTAGTGTTGAAAAACCACTTTTCGCACTTGTGTTGGTGCAGGAAACCACTTTTGCACTTGTATTAGTGTGGAAAAACCACTTTTCGCACTTGTGTTAGTGTTGAAAAACCACTTTTCGCACTTGTGTTAGTGTTGAAAAACCACTTTTCGCACTTGCGTTGGTGCAGGAAACCATTTTTGCACTTGTATTAGTGTGGAAAAAACACTTTTTGCACTTGTGATAGTGTTGAAAAACGACTTTTCGCACTTGTGTTAGTGTTGAAAAACCCACTTTTCGCACTTGTGTTGGTGCAGGAAACCACTTTTGCACGTGTATTAATGTGGAAAAACCACTGTTCGCACTTGTGTTAGTGTTGAAAAACCACTTTTCGCACTTGTGTTAGTGTTGAAAAACCACTTTTCCCAATTGTGTTAGTGTTGAAAAACCACTTTTCGCACTTGTGTTGGTGCAGGAAACCACTTTTGCACTTGTATTAGTGTGGAAAAAACACTTTTTGCACTTGTGATAGTGTTGAAAAACCACTTTTCGCACTTGTGTTAGTGTTGAAAAACCACTTTTCGCACTTGTGTTAGTGTTGAAAAACCACTTTTCGCACTTGTGTTGGTGCAGGAAACCACTTTTGCACTTGTATTAGTGTGGAAAAAACACTATTCACACTTGTGTTTGTGTTGAAAAACCACTTTTCGCAATTGTGTTAGTGTTGAAAAACCACTTTTCGCACTTGCGTTGGTGCAGGAAACCACTTTTGCACTTGTATTAGTGTGGAAAAAACACTTTTTGCACTTGTGATAGTGTTGAAAAACCACTTTTCGCACTTGTGTTAGTGTTGAAAAACCACTTTTCGCACTTGTGTTGGTGAAGGAAACCACTTTTGCACTTGTATTAGTGTGGAAAAAACACTTTTTGCACTTGTGATAGTGTTGAAAAACCACTTTTCGCACTTGTGTTATTGTTGAAAAACCACTTTTTGCACTTGTGTTAGTGTTGAAAAACCACTTTTCGCACTTGTGTTGGTGCAGGAAACCACTTTTGCACTTGTATTAGTGTGGAAAAAACACTTTTTGCACTTGTGATAGTGTTGAAAAACCACTTTTCGCACTTGTGTTAGTGTTGAAAAACCACTTTTCGCACTTGTGTTAGTGTTGACAAACCACTTTTCGCACTTGTGTTGGTGCAGGAAAATCACTTTTGCACTTGTATTAGTGTGGAAAAAACACTTTTTGCACTTGTGATAGTGTTGAAAACCCACTTTTCGCACTTGTGTTAGTGTTGAAAAACCACTTTTCGCACTTGTGTTGGTGCAGGAAACCACTTTTACACTTGTATTAGTGTGGAAAAAACACTTTTTGCACTTGTGATAGTGTTGAAAAAGCACTATTCGCACTTGTGTTAGTGTTGAAAAACCACTTTTCGCACTTGTGTTGGTGCAGGAAATCACTTTTGCACTTGTACTAGTGTGGAAAAAACACTTTTTGCACTTGTGATAGTGTTGAAAAACCACTTTTCGCACTTGTGTTAGTGTTGAAAAACCACTTTTCGCACTTGTGTTGGTGCAGGAAACCACTTTTGCACTTGTATTGGTGTGGAAAAAACACTTTTCACACTTGTGTTAGTGTTGAAAACCCACTTTTCACACTTGTGTTAGTGTTGAAATACCACTTTTCGCACTTGTGTTGGTGCAGGAAACCACTTTTACACTTGTATTAGTGTGGAAAAAACACTTTTTGCACTTGTGATAGTGTTGAAAAACCACTTTTCGCACTTGTGTTAGTGTTGAAAAACCACTTTTCGCACTTGTGTTGGTGAAGGAAACCACTTTTGCACTTGTATTAGTGTGGAAAAACCACTTTTCGCACTTGTGATAGTGTTGAAGAACCACTTTTCGCACTTGTGTTAGTGTTGAAAAACCACTTTTCGCACTTGTGTTGGTGCAGGAAACCACTTTTGCACTTGTATTAGTGTGGAAAAAACACTTTTTGCACTTGTGATAGTGTTGAAAAACCACTTTTCGCACTTGTGTTAGTGTTGAAAAACCACTTTTCGCACTTGTGTTAGTGTTGACAAACCACTTTTCGCACTTGTGTTGGTGCAGGAAAATCACTTTTGCACTTGTATTAGTGTGGAAAAAACACTTTTTGCACTTGTGATAGTGTTGAAAAACCACTTTTCGCAGTTGTGTTAGTGTTCAAAAACCACTTTTCGCACTTGTGTTGGTGCAGGAAACCACTTTTGCACTTGTATTGGTGTGGAAAAAACACTTTTCACACTTTTGTTAGTGTTGAAAACCCACTTTTTGCACTTGTGTTAGTGTTGAAAAACCACTTTTCGCACTTGTGTTGGTGCAGGAAACCACTTTTACACTTGTATTAGTGTGGAAAAAACACTTTTTGCACTTGTGATAGTGTTGAAAAAGCACTTTTCGCACTTGTGTTAGTGTTGAAAAACCACTTTTCGCACTTGTGTTGGTGCAGGAAATCACTTTTGCACTTGTACTAGTGTGGAAAAAACACTTTTTGCACTTGTGATAGTGTTGAAAAACTACTTTTCGCACTTGTGTTAGTGTTGAAAAACCACTTTTCGCACTTGTGTTGGTGCAGGAAACCACTTTTGCACTTGTATTGGTGTGGAAAAAACACTTTTCACACTTGTGTTAGTGTTGAAAACCCACTTTTCACACTTGTGTTAGTGTTGAAAAACCACTTTTCGCACTTGTGTTGGTGCAGGAAACCACTTTTACACTTGTATTAGTGTGGAAAAAACACTTTTTGCACTTGTGATAGTGTTGAAAAACCACTTTTCGCACTTGTGTTAGTGTTGAAAAACCACTTTTCGCACTTGTGTTGGTGAAGGAAACCACTTTTGCACTTGTATTAGTGTGGAAAAACCACTTTTCGCACTTGTGATAGTGTTGAAGAACCACTATTCGCACTTGTGTTAGTGTTGAAAAACCACTTTTCGCACTTGTGTTGGTGCAGGAAACCACTTTTGCACTTGTATTAGTGTGGAAAAAACACTTTTTGCACTTGTGATAGTGTTGAAAAACCACTTTTCGCACTTCTGTTAGTGTTGGAAAACCACTTTTCGCACTTGTGTTAGTGTTGAAAAACCACTTTTCGCACTTGTGTTGGTGCAGGAAACCACTTTTGCACTTGTATTAGTGTGGAAAACCACTTTTCGCACTTGTGTTAGTGTTGAAAAACCACTTTTCGCACTTGTGTTAGTGTTGAAAAACCACTTTTCGCACTTGTTTTAGTGTTGGAAAACCACTTTTCACACTTGTGTTAGTGTTGAAAAAACACTTTTCGCACTTGTGTTGGTGCAGGAAACCACTTTTGCACTTGTATTAGTGTGGAAAAACCACTTTTCGCACTTGTGTTAGTGTTGAAAAACAACTTTTCGCACTTGTGTTGGTGTTGAAAAACCACTTTTCGCACTTGTGTTGGTGCAGGAAACCACTTTTGCACTTGTATTAGTGTGGAAAAAACACTTTTCGCAATTGTGTTAGTGTTGAAAAACCACTTTTCGCACTTGTGTTAGTGTTGAAAAACCACTTTTCGCACTTGTGTTGGTGCAGGAAACCACTTTTGCACTTGTATTAGTGTGGAAAAAACACGTTTTGCACTTGTGATAGTGTTGAAAAACAACTTTTCGCACTTGTGTTAGTGTTGAAAAACCACTTTTCGCACTTGTGTTGGTGCAGGAAACCACTTTTGCACTTGTATTAGTGTGGCAAAACCACTTTTCGCACTTGTGTTAGTGTTGAAAAACCACTTTTCGCACTTGTGTTAGTGTTGAAAAACCACTTTTCGCACTTGTGTTGGTGCAGGAAACCACTTTTGCACTTGTATTAGTGTGGAAAAAACACTTTTTGCACTTGTGATAGTGTTGAAAAACCACTTTTCGCACTTGTGTTAGTGTTGAAAAACCACTTTTCGCACTTGTGTTGGTGCAGGAAACCACGTTTGCACTTGTATTAGTGTGGCAAAACCACTTTTCGCACTTGTGTTAGTGTTGAAAACCACTTTTCGCACTTGTGTTAGTGTTGAAAACCCACTTTTCGCACTTGTGTTGGTGCAGGGAACCACTTTTGCACTTGTATTAGTGTGGAAAAAACACTTTTTACACTTGTGATAGTGTTGAAAAACCACTTTTCGCACTTGTGTTAGTGTTGAAAAACCACTTTTCGCACTTATGTTAGTGTTGAAAAACCACTTTTCGCACTTGTATTAGTGTGGAAAAAACACTTTTTGCACTTGTGATAGTGTTGAAAAACCACTTTTCGCACTTGTGTTAGTGTTGAAAAACCACTTTTAGCACTTGTGTTGGTGAAGGAAACCACTTTTGCACTTGTATTAGTGTGGAAAAACCACTTTTCTCACTTGTGTTAGTGTTGAAAAACCACTTTTCGCACTTGTGTTAGTGTCGAAAAACCACTTTTCACACTTGTGTTGGTGCAGGAAACCACTTTTGCACTTGTATTAGTGTGGAAAAACCACTTTTTGCACTTGTGATAGTGTTGAAAAACCACTTTTCGAACTTGTGTTAGTGTTGAAAAAACACATTTCGCACTTGTGTTTGTGTTGAAAAACCACTTTTCGCACTTGTGTTGGTGCAGGAAACCACTTTTGCACTTGTATTAGTGTGGAAAAAACACTTTTTGCACTTGTGATAGTGTTGAAAAACCACTTTTCGCACTTGTGTTAGTGTTGAAAAACCACTTTTCGCACTTGTGTTCGTGTTGAAAAACCACTTTTCGCACTTGTGTTGGTGCAGGAAACTACTTTTGCACTTGTATTAGTGTGGAAAAACCACTTTTCGCACTTGTGTTAATGTTGAAAAACCCCTTTTCGCACTTGTGTTAATGTTGAAAAACCACTTTTCGCACTTGTGTTGGTGCAGGAAACCACTTTTGCACTTGTATTAGTGTGGAAAAAACACTTTTTGCACTTGTGATAGTGTTGAAAAACCACATTTCGCACTTGTGTTAGTGTTGAAAAACCACTTTTCGCACTTGTGTTGGTGCAGGAAACCACTTTTGCACTTGTATTAGCGTGGAAAAAACACTTTTCACACTTGTGTTAGTGTTGAAAACCACTTTTCGCACTTGTATTAGTGTGGAAAAAACACTTTTTGCACTTGTGATAGTGTTGAAAAACCACTTTTCGCACTTGTGTTAGTGTTGAAAAACCACTTTTCGCACTTGTGTTGGTGCAGGAAACCACTTTTGCACTTGTATTAGTGTGGAAAAACCACTTTTCGCACTTGTGTTAGTGTTGAAAAACCACTTTTCGCACTTGTGTTGGTGCAGGGAACCACTTTTGCACTTGTATTAGTGTGGAAAAACCACTTTTCGCACTTGTGTTAGTGTTGAAAAAACACTTTTCGCACTTGTGTTAGTGTTGAAAAACCACTTTTCGCACTTGTGTTGGTGCAGGAAACCACTTTTACACTTGTATTAGTGTGGAAAAAACACTTTTTGCACTTGTGATAGTGTTGAAAAAGCACTTTTCGCACTTGTGTTAGTGTTGAAAAACCACTTTTCGCACTTGTGTTGGTGCAGGAAATCACTTTTGCACTTGTACTAGTGTGGAAAAAACACTTTTTGCACTTGTGATAGTGTTGAAAAACCACTTTTCGCACTTGTGTTAGTGTTGAAAAACCACTTTTCGCACTTGTGTTGGTGCAGGAAACCACTTTTGCACTTGTATTGGTGTAGAAAAAACACTTTTCACACTTGTGTTAGTGTTGAAAAACCACTTTTCGCACTTGTGTTAGTGTTGAAAAACCACTTTTCGCACTTGTGTTGGTGAAGGAAACCACTTTTGCACTTGTATTAGTGTGGAAAAACCACTTCTCGCACTTGTGATAGTGTTGAAGAATCACTTTTCGCACTTGTGTTAGTGTTGAAAAACCACTTTTCGAACTTGTGTTGGTGCAGGAAACCACTTTTGCACTTGTACTAGTGTGGAAAAAACACTTTTTGCACTTGTGATAGTGTTGAAAAACCACTTTTCGCACTTGTGTTAGTGTTGAAAAACCACTTTTCGCACTTGTGTTGGTGCAGGAAACCACTTTTGCACTTGTATTAGTGTGGAAAAACCACTTTTCGCACTTGTGTTAGTGTTGAAAAACCACTTTTCGCACTTGTGTTGGTGCAGGGAACCACTTTTGCACTTGTATTAGTGTGGAAAAACCACTTTTCGCACTTGTGTTAGTGTTGAAAAAACACTTTTCGCACTTGTGTTAGTGTTGAAAAACCACTTTTCGCACTTGTGTTGGTGCAGGAAACCACTTTTACACTTGTATTAGTGTGGAAAAAACACTTTTTGCACTTGTGATAGTGTTGAAAAAGCACTTTTCGCACTTGTGTTAGTGTTGAAAAACCACTTTTCGCACTTGGGTTGGTGCAGGAAATCACTTTTGCACTTGTACTAGTGTGGAAAAAACACTTTTTGCACTTGTGATAGTGTTGAAAAACCACTTTTCGCACTTGTGTTAGTGTTGAAAAACCACTTTTCGCACTTGTGTTGGTGCAGGAAACCACTTTTGCACTTGTATTGGTGTGGAAAAAACACTTTTCACACTTGTGTTAGTGTTGAAAAACCACTTTTCGCACTTGTGTTAGTGTTGAAAAACCACTTTTCGCACTTGTGTTGGTGAAGGAAACCACTTTTGCACTTGTATTAGTGTGGAAAAACCACTTTTCGCACTTGTGATAGTGTTGAAGAATCACTTTTCGCACTTGTGTTAGTGTTGAAAAACCACTTTTCGAACTTGTGTTGGTGCAGGAAACCACTTTTGCACTTGTACTAGTGTGGAAAAAACACTTTTTGCACTTGTGATAGTGTTGAAAAACCACTTTTCACACTTGTGTTAGTGATGAAAAACCACTTTTCGCACTTGTGTTGGTGCAGGAAACCACTTTTGCACTTGTATTGGTGTGGAAAAAACACTTTTCACACTTGTGTTAGTGTTGAAAACCCACTTTTCACACTTGTGTTAGTGTTGAAAAACCACTTTTCGCACTTGTGTTGGTGCAGGAAACCACTTTTACACTTGTATTAGTGTGGAAAAAACACTTTTTGCACTTGTGATAGTGTTGAAAAACCACTTTTCGCACTTGTGTTAGTGTTGAAAAACCACTTTTCGCACTTGTGTTGGTGAAGGAAACCACTTTTGCACTTGTATTAGTGTGGAAAAACCACTTTTCGCACTTGTGATAGTGTTGAAGAACCACTATTCGCACTTGTGTTAGTGTTGAAAAACCACTTTTCGCACTTGTGTTGGTGCAGGAAACCACTTTTGCACTTGTATTAGTGTGGAAAAAACACTTTTTGCACTTGTGATAGTGTTGAAAAACCACTTTTCGCACTTGTGTTAGTGTTGGAAAACCACTTTTCGCACTTGTGTTAGTGTTGAAAAACCACTTTTCGCACTTGTGTTGGTGCAGGAAACCACTTTTGCACTTGTATTAGTGTGGAAAAACCACTTTTCGCACTTGTGTTAGTGTTGAAAAACCACTTTTCGCACTTGTGTTAGTGTTGAAAAACCACTTTTCGCACTTGTTTTAGTGTTGGAAAACCACTTTTCACACTTGTGTTAGTGTTGAAAAAACACTTTTCGCACTTGTGTTGGTGCAGGAAACCACTTTTGCACTTGTATTAGTGTGGAAAAACCACTTTTCGCACTTGTGTTAGTGTTGAAAAACAACTTTTTGCACTTGTGTTGGTGTTGAAAAACCACTTTTCGCACTTGTGTTGGTGCAGGAAACCACTTTTGCACTTGTATTAGTGTGGAAAAAACACTTTTTGCAATTGTGTTAGTGTTGAAAAACCACTTTTCGCACTTGTGTTAGTGTTGAAAAACCACTTTTCGCACTTGTGTTGGTGCAGGAAACCACTTTTGCACTTGTATTAGTGTGGAAAAAACACTTTTTGCACTTGTGATAGTGTTGAAAAACAACTTTTCGCACTTGTGTTAGTGTTGAAAAACCACTTTTCGCACTTGTGTTGGTGCAGGAAACAACTTTTGCACTTGTATTAGTGTGGCAAAACCACTTTTCGCACTTGTGTTAGTGTTGAAAAACCACTTTTCGCACTTGTGTTAGTGTTGAAAAACCACTTTTCGCACTTGTGTTGGTGCAGGAAACCACTATTGCACTTGTATTAGTGTGGAAAAAACACTTTTTGCACTTGTGATAGTGTTGAAAAACCACTTTTCGCACTTGTGTTAGTGTTGAAAAACCACTTTTCACACTTGTGTTGGTGCAGGAAACCACTTTTGCACTTGTATTAGTGTGGCAAAACCACTTTTCGCACTTGTGTTAGTGTTGAAAAACCACTTTTCGCACTTGTGTTAGTGTTGAAAAACCACTTTTCGCACTTGTGTTGGTGCAGGGAACCACTTTTGCACTTGTATTAGTGTGGAAAAAACACTTTTTACACTTGTGATAGTGTTGAAAAACCACTTTTCGCACTTGTGTTAGTGTTGAAAAACCACTTTTCGCACTTGTGTTAGTGTTGAAAAACCACTTTTCGCACTTGTGTTGGTGCAGGAAACCACTTTTGCACTTGTATTAGTGTGGAAAAAACACTTTTTGCACTTGTGATAGTGTTGAAAAACCACTTTTCGCACTTGTGTTAGTGTTGAAAAACCACTTTTAGCACTTGTGTTGGTGAAGGAAACCACTTTTGCACTTGTATTAGTGTGCAAAAACCACTTTTCTCACTTGTGTTAGTGTTGAAAAACCACTTTTCGCACTTGTGTTAGTGTTGAAAAACCACTTTTTGCACTTGTGTTAGTGTTGAAAAACCACTTTTCGCACTTGTGTTGGTGCAGGAAACCACTTTTGCACTTGTATTAGTGTGGAAAAACCACTTTTCGCACTTGTGTTAGTGTTGAAAAACCACTTTTCGCACTTGTGTTAGTGTTGAAAAACCACTTTTCGCACTTGCGTTGGTGCAGGAAACCACTTTTGCACTTGTATTAGTGTGGAAAAAACACTTTTTGCACTTGTGATAGTGTTGAAAAACGACTTTTCGCACTTGTGTTGGTGTTGAAAAACCACTTTTCGCACTTGTGTTGGTGCAGGAAACCACTTTTGCACTTGTATTAGTGTGGAAAAAACACTTTTCGCAATTGTGTTAGTGTTGAAAAACCACTTTTCGCACTTGTGTTAGTGTTGAAAAACCACTTTTCGCACTTGTGTTGGTGCAGGAAACCACTTTTGCACTTGTATTAGTGTGGAAAAAACACTTTTTGCACTTGTGATAGTGTTGAAAAACCACTTTTCGCACTTGTGTTAGTGTTGAAAAACCACTTTTCGCACTTGTGTTAGTGTTGAAAAACCACTTTTCGCACTTGTGTTAGTGTTGAAAAACCACTTTTCGCACTTGTGTTGGTGCAGGAAACCACTTTTGCACTTGTATTAGTGTGGAAAAAACACTTTTCGCACTTGTGTTAGTGTTGAAAACCCACTTTTCGCACTTGTGTTAGTGTTGAAAAACCACTTTTCGCACTTGTGTTGGTGCAGGAAACCACTTTTGCACTTGTATTAGTGTGGCAAAACCACTTTTCGCACTTGTGTTAGTGTTGAAAAACCACTTTTCGCACTTGTGTTAGTGTTGAAAAACCACTTTTCGCACTTGTGTTGGTGCAGGAAACCACTTTTGCACTTGTATTAGTGTGGAAAAAACACTTTTTACACTTGTGATAGTGTTGAAAAACCACTTTTCGCACTTGTGTTAGTGTTGAAAAACAACTTTTCGCACTTGTGTTAGTGTTGAAAAACCACTTTTCGCACTTGTGTTGGTGCAGGAAACCACTTTTGCACTTGTGTTAGTGTTGAAAAACCACTTTTCGCACTTGTGTTGGTGCAGGAAACCACTTTTCGCACTTGTATTAGTGTGGAAAAAACACTTTTTGCACTTGTGATAGTGTTGAAAAACCACTTTTCGCACTTGTGTTAGTGTTGAAAAACAACTTTTCGCACTTGTGTTAGTGTTGAAAAACCACTTTTTGCACTTGTGTTAGTGTTGAAAAACCACTTTTCGCACTTGTGTTAGTGTTGAAAAACCACTTTTCGCACTTGTGTTGGTGCAGGAAACCACTTTTGCACTTGTATTAGTGTGGAAAAAACACTTTTTGCACTTGTGATAGTGTTGAAAAACCACTTTTCGCACTTGTGTTAGTGTTGAAAAACCACTTTTCGCACTTGTGTTAGTGTTGAAAAACCACTTTTCGCACTTGTGTTAGTGTTGAAAAACCACTTTTCGCACTTGTGTTGGTGCAGGAAACCACTTTTGCACTTGTATTAGTGTGGAAAAAACACTTTTCGCACTTGTGTTAGTGTTGAAAACCCACTTTTCGCACTTGTGTTAGTGTTGAAAAACCACTTTTCGCACTTGTGTTGGTGCAGGAAACCACTTTTGCACTTGTATTAGTGTGGCAAAACCACTTTTCGCACTTGTGTTAGTGTTGAAAAACCACTTTTCGCACTTGTGTTAGTGTTGAAAAACCACTTTTCGCACTTGTGTTGGTGCAGGAAACCACTTTTGCACTTGTATTAGTGTGGAAAAAACACTTTTTACACTTGTGATAGTGTTGAAAAACCACTTTTCGCACTTGTGTTAGTGTTGAAAAACAACTTTTCGCACTTGTGTTAGTGTTGAAAAACCACTTTTCGCACTTGTGTTGGTGCAGGAAACCACTTTTGCACTTGTATTAGCGTGGAAAAAACACTTTTCACACTTGTGTTAGTGTTGAAAACCACTTTTCGCACTTGTATTAGTGTGGAAAAAACACTTTTTGCACTTGTGATAGTGTTGAAAAACCACTTTTCGCACTTGTGTTAGTGTTGAAAAACCACTTTTCGCACTTGTGTTGGTGCAGGAAACCACTTTTGCACTTGTATTAGTGTGGAAAAACCACTTTTCGCACTTGTGTTAGTGTTGAAAAACCACTTTTCGCACTTGTGTTGGTGCAGGGAACCACTTTTGCACTTGTATTAGTGTGGAAAAACCACTTTTCGCACTTGTGTTAGTGTTGAAAAACCACTTTTCGCACTTGTGTTAGTGTTGAAAAACCACTTTTCGCACTTGTGTTGGTGCAGGAAACCACTTTTGCACTTGTATTAGTGTGGAAAAACCACTTTTCGCACTTGTGTTAGTGTTGAAAAACCACTTTTTGCACTTGTGTTAGTGTTGAAAAACCACTTTTCGCACTTGTGTTGGTGCAGGAAACCACTTTTGCACTTGTATTAGTGTGGAAAAACCACTTTTCGCACTTGTGTTAGTGTTGAAAAACCACTTTTCGCACTTGTGTTAGTGTTGAAAAACCACTTTTCGCACTTGCGTTGGTGCAGGAAACCACTTTTGCACTTGTATTAGTGTGGAAAAAACACTTTTTGCACTTGTGATAGTGTTGAAAAACCACTTTTCGCACTTGTGTTAGTGTTGAAAAACCACTTTTCGCACTTGTGTTAGTGTTGAAAAACCACTTTTTGCACTTGTGTTAGTGTTGAAAAACCACTTTTCACACTTGTGTTGGTGCAGGAAACCACTTTTGCACTTGTATTAGTGTGGAAAAAACACTTTTCGCACTTGTGTTAGTGTTGAAAACCCACTTTTCGCACTTGTGTTAGTGTTGAAAAACCACTTTTCGCACTTGTGTTGGTGCAGGAAACCACTTTTGCACTTGTATTAGTGTGGCAAAACCACTTTTCGCACTTGTGTTAGTGTTGAAAAACCACTTTTCGCACTTGTGTTAGTGTTGAAAAACCACTTTTCGCACTTGTGTTGGTGCAGGAAACCACTTTTGCACTTGTATTAGTGTGGAAAAAACACTTTTTACACTTGTGATAGTGTTGAAAAACCACTTTTCGCACTTGTGTTAGTGTTGAAAAACCACTTTTCGCACTTGTGTTAGTGTTGAAAAACCACTTTTCGCACTTGTGTTGGTGCAGGAAACCACTTTTGCACTTGTATTAGTGTGGAAAAAACACTTTTTGCACTTGTGATAGTGTTGAAAAACCACTTTTCGCACTTGTGTTAGTGTTGAAAAACCACTTTTAGCACTTGTGTTGGTGAAAGAAACCACTTTTGCACTTGTATTAGTGTGGAAAAACCACTTTTCTCACTTGTGTTAGTGTTGAAAAACCACTTTTCGCACTTGTGTTAGTGTTGAAAAACCACTTTTCGCACTTGTGTTGGTGCAGGAAACCACTTTTGCACTTGTATTAGTGTGGAAAAACCACTTTTTGCACTTGTGATAGTGTTGAAAAACCACTTTTCGCACTTGTGTTAGTGTTGAAAAAACACATTTCGCACTTGTGTTTGTGTTGAAAAACCACTTTTCGCACTTGTGTTGGTGCAGGAAACCACTTTTGCACTTGTATTAGTGTGGAAAAAACACTTTTTGCACTTGTGATAGTGTTGAAAAACCACTTTTCGCACTTGTGTTAGTGTTGAAAAACCACTTTTCGCACTTGTGTTCGTGTTGAAAAACCACTTTTCGCACTTGTGTTGGTGCAGGAAACTACTTTTGCACTTGTATTAGTGTGGAAAAACCACTTTTCGCACTTGTGTTAATGTTGAAAAACCCCTTTTCGCACTTGTGTTAATGTTGAAAAACCACTTTTCGCACTTGTGTTAGTGTTGAAAAACCACTTTTCGCACTTGTGTTGGTGCAGGAAACCACTTTTGCACTTGTATTAGCGTGGAAAAAACACTTTTCACACTTGTGTTAGTGTTGAAAACCACTTTTCGCACTTGTATTAGTGTGGAAAAAACACTTTTTGCACTTGTGATAGTGTTGAAAAACCACTTTTCGCACTTGTGTTAGTGTTGAAAAACCACTTTTCGCACTTGTGTTGGTGCAGGAAACCACTTTTGCACTTGTATTAGTGTGGAAAAACCACTTTTCGCACTTGTGTTAGTGTTGAAAAACCACTTTTCGCACTTGTGTTGGTGCAGGGAACCACTTTTGCACTTGTATTAGTGTGGAAAAACCACTTTTCGCACTTGTGTTAGTGTTGAAAAACCACTTTTCGCACTTGTGTTAGTGTTGAAAAACCACTTTTCGCACTTGTGTTGGTGCAGGAAACCACTTTTGCACTTGTATTAGTGTGGAAAAACCACTTTTCGCACTTGTGTTAGTGTTGAAAAACCACTTTTTGCACTTGTGTTAGTGTTGAAAAACCACTTTTCGCACTTGTGTTGGTGCAGGAAACCACTTTTGCACTTGTATTAGTGTGGAAAAACCACTTTTCGCACTTGTGTTAGTGTTGAAAAACCACTTTTCGCACTTGTGTTAGTGTTGAAAAACCACTTTTCGCACTTGCGTTGGTGCAGGAAACCACTTTTGCACTTGTATTAGTGTGGAAAAAACACTTTTTGCACTTGTGATAGTGTTGAAAAACGACTTTTTGCACTTGTGTTAGTGTTGAAAAACCACTTTTCGCACTTGTGTTGGTGCAGGAAACCACTTTTGCACGTGTATTAATGTGGAAAAACCACTTTTCGCACTTGTGTTAGTGTTGAAAAACCACTTTTCTCACTTGTGTTAGTGTTGAAAAACCACTTTTCGCACTTGTGTTAGTGTTGAAAAACCACTTTTCGCACTTGTGTTGGTGCAGGAAACCACTTTTGCACTTGTATTAGTGTGGAAAAAACACTTTTTGCACTTGTGATAGTGTTGAAAAACCACTTTTCGCACTTGTGTTAGTGTTGAAAAACCACTTTTCGCACTTGTGTTCGTGTTGAAAAACCACTTTTCGCACTTGTGTTGGTGCAGGAAACTACTTTTGCACTTGTATTAGTGTGGAAAAACCACTTTTCGCACTTGTGTTAATGTTGAAAAACCCCTTTTCGCACTTGTGTTAATGTTGAAAAACCACTTTTCGCACTTGTGTTAGTGTTGAAAAACAACTTTTCGCACTTGTGTTGGTGCAGGAAACCACTTTTGCACTTGTATTAGCGTGGAAAAAACACTTTTCACACTTGTGTTAGTGTTGAAAACCACTTTTCGCACTTGTATTAGTGTGGAAAAAACACTTTTTGCACTTGTGATAGTGTTGAAAAACCACTTTTCGCACTTGTGTTAGTGTTGAAAAACCACTTTTCGCACTTGTGTTGGTGCAGGAAACCACTTTTGCACTTGTATTAGTGTGGAAAAACCACTTTTCGCACTTGTGTTAGTGTTGAAAAACCACTTTTCGCACTTGTGTTGGTGCAGGGAACCACTTTTGCACTTGTATTAGTGTGGAAAAACCACTTTTCGCACTTGTGTTAGTGTTGAAAAACCACTTTTCGCACTTGTGTTAGTGTTGAAAAACCACTTTTCGCACTTGTGTTGGTGCAGGAAACCACTTTTGCACTTGTAGTAGTGTGGAAAAACCACTTTTCGCACTTGTGTTAGTGTTGAAAAACCACTTTTTGCACTTGTGTTAGTGTTGAAAAACCACTTTTCGCACTTGTGTTGGTGAAGGAAACCACTTTTGCACTTGTATTAGTGTGGAAAAACCACTTTTTGCACTTGTGTTAGTGTTGAAAAACCACTTTTCGCACTTGTGTTAGTGTTGAAAAACCACTTTTCGCACTTGCGTTGGTGCAGGAAACCACTTTTGCACTTGTATTAGTGTGGAAAAAACACTTTTTGCACTTGTGATAGTGTTGAAAAACGACTTTTCGCACTTGTGTTAGTGTTGAAAAACCACTTTTCGCACTTGTGTTGGTGCAGGAAACCACTTTTGCACGTGTATTAATGTGGAAAAACCACTTTTCGCACTTGTGTTAGTGTTGAAAAACCACTTTTCGCACTTGTGTTAGTGTTGAAAAACCACTTTTCGCACTTGTGTTAGTGTTGAAAAACCACTTTTCGCACTTGTGTTGGTGCAGGAAACCACTTTTGCACTTGTATTAGTGTGGAAAAAACACTTTTTGCACTTGTGATAGTGTTTAAAAACCACTTTTCGCACTTGTGTTAGTGTTGAAAAACCACTTTTCGCACTTGTGTTAGTGTTGAAAAACCACTTTTCGCACTTGTGTTGGTGCAGGAAACCACTTTTGCACTTGTATTAGTGTGGAAAAAACACTATTCGCACTTGTGTTTGTGTTGAAAAACCACTTTTCGCACTTGTGTTAGTGTTGAAAAACCACTTTTCGGACTTGCGTTGGTGCAGGAAACCACTTTTGCACTTGTATTAGTGTGGAAAAAACACTTTTTGCACTTGTGATAGTGTTGAAAAACCACTTTTCGCACTTGTGTTAGTGTTGAAAAACCACTTTTCGCACTTGTGTTGGTGAAGGAAACCACTTTTGCACTTGTATTAGTGTGGAAAAACCACTTTTTGCACTTGTGATAGTGTTGAAAAACCACTTTTCGCACTTGTGTTATTGTTGAAAAACCACTTTTTGCACTTGTGTTAGTGTTGAAAAACCACTTTTCGCACTTGTGTTGGTGCAGGAAACCACTTTTGCACTTGTATTAGTGTGGAAAAAACACTTTTTGCACTTGTGATAGTGTTGAAAAACCACTTTTCGCACTTGTGTTAGTGTTGAAAAACCACTTTTCGCACTTGTGTTAGTGTTGACAAACCACTTTTCGCACTTGTGTTGGTGCAGGAAAATCACTTTTGCACTTGTATTAGTGTGGAAAAAACACTTTTTGCACTTGTGATTATGTTGAAAAACCACTTTTCGCACTTGTGTTAGTGTTCAAAAACCACTTTTCGCACTTGTGTTGGTGCAGGAAACCACTTTTGCACTTGTATTGGTGTGGAAAAAACACTTTTCACACTTTTGTTAGTGTTGAAAACCCACTTTTCGCACTTGTGTTAGTGTTGAAAAACCACTTTTCGCACTTGTGTTGGTGCGGAAACCACTTTTACACTTGTATTAGTGTGGAAAAAACACTTTTTGCACTTGTGATAGTGTTGAAAAAGCACTTTTCGCACTTGTGTTAGTGTTGAAAAACCACTTTTCGCACTTGTGTTGGTGCAGGAAATCACTTTTGCACTTGTACTAGTGTGGAAAAAACACTTTTTGCACTTGTGATAGTGTTGAAAAACCACTTTTCGCACTTGTGTTAGTGATGAAAAACCACTTTTCGCACTTGTGTTGGTGCAGGAAACCACTTTTGCACTTGTATTGGTGTGGAAAAAACACTTTTCACACTTGTGTTAGTGTTGAAAACCCACTTTTCACACTTGTGTTAGTGTTGAAAAACCACTTTTCGCACTTATGTTGGTGCAGGAAACCACTTTTACACTTGTATTAGTGTGGAAAAAACACTTTTTGCACTTGTGATAGTGTTGAAAAACCACTTTTCGCACTTGTGTTAGTGTTGAAAAACCACTTTTCGCACTTGTGTTGGTGAAGGAAACCACTTTTGCACTTGTATTAGTGTGGAAAACCACTTTTCGCACTTGTGATAGTGTTGAAGAACCACTATTCGCACTTGTGTTAGTGTTGAAAAACCACTTTTCGCACTTGTGTTGGTGCAGGAAACCACTTTTGCACTTGTATTAGTGTGGAAAAAACACTTTTTGCACTTGTGATAGTGTTGAAAAACCACTTTTCGCACTTGTGTTAGTGTTGGAAAACCACTTTTCGCACTTGTGTTAGTGTTGAAAAACCACTTTTCGCACTTGTGTTGGTGCAGGAAACCACTTTTGCACTTGTATTAGTGTGGAAAAACCACTTTTCGCACTTGTGTTAGTGTTGAAAAACCACTTTTCGCACTTGTGTTAGTGTTGAAAAACCACTTTTCGCACTTGTTTTAGTGTTGGAAAACCACTTTTCACACTTGTGTTAGTGTTGAAAAAACACTTTTCGCACTTGTGTTGGTGCAGGAAACCACTTTTGCACTTGTATTAGTGTGGAAAAACCACTTTTCGCACTTGTGTTAGTGTTGAAAAACAACTTTTTGCACTTGTGTTGGTGTTGAAAAACCACTTTTCGCAATTGTGTTGGTGCAGGAAACCACTTTTGCACTTGTATTAGTGTGGAAAAAACACTTTTCGCAATTGTGTTAGTGTTGAAAAACCACTTTTCGCACTTGTGTTAGTGTTGAAAAACCACTTTTCGCACTTGTGTTGGTGCAGGAAACCACTTTTGCACTTGTATTAGTGTGGAAAAAACACTTTTTGCACTTGTGATAGTGTTGAAAAACAACTTTTCGCACTTGTGTTAGTGTTGAAAAACCACTTTTCGCACTTGTGTTGGTGCAGGAAACCACTTTTGCACTTGTATTAGTGTGGCAAAACCACTTTTCGCACTTGTGTTAGTGTTGAAAAACCACTTTTCGCACTTGTGTTAGTGTTGAAAAACCACTTTTCGCACTTGTGTTGGTGCAGGAAACCACTTTTGCACTTGTATTAGTGTGGAAAAAACACTTTTTGCACTTGTGATAGTGTTGAAAAACCACTTTTCGCACTTGTGTTAGTGTTGAAAAACCACTTTTCGCACTTGTGTTGGTGCAGGAAACCACTTTTGCACTTGTATTAGTGTGGCAAAACCACTTTTCGCACTTGTGTTAGTGTTGAAAAACCACTTTTCGCACTTGTGTTAGTGTTGAAAAACCACTTTTCGCACTTGTGTTGGTGCAGGGAACCACTTTTGCGCTTGTATTAGTGTGGAAAAAACACTTTTTACACTTGTGATAGTGTTGAAAAACCACTTTTCGCACTTGTGTTAGTGTTGAAAAACCACTTTTCGCACTTGTGTTAGTGTTGAAAAACCACTTTTCGCACTTGTGTTGGTGCAGGAAACCACTTTTGCACTTGTATTAGTGTGGAAAAAACACTTTTTGCACTTGTGATAGTGTTGAAAAACCACTTTTCGCACTTGTGTTAGTGTTGAAAAACCACTTTTAGCACTTGTGTTGGTGAAGGAAACCACTTTTGCACTTGTATTAGTGTGGAAAAACCACTTTTCTCACTTGTGTTAGTGTTGAAAAACCACTTTTCGCACTTGTGTTAGTGTTGAAAAACCACTTTTCGCACTTGTGTTGGTGCAGGAAACCACTTTTGCACTTGTATTAGTGTGGAAAAACCACTTTTTGCACTTGTGATAGTGTTGAAAAACCACTTTTCGCACTTGTGTTAATGTTGAAAAAACACATTTCGCACTTGTGTTTGTGTTGAAAAACCACTTTTCACACTTGTGTTGGTGCAGGAAACCACTTTTGCACTTGTATTAGTGTGGAAAAAACACTTTTTGCACTTGTGATAGTGTTGAAAAACCACTTTTCGCACTTGTGTTAGTGTTGAAAAACCACTTTTCGCACTTGTGTTCGTGTTGAAAAACCACTTTTCGCACTTGTGTTGGTGCAGGAAACTACTTTTGCACTTGTATTAGTGTGGAAAAACCACTTTTCGCACTTGTGTTAATGTTGAAAAACCCCTTTTCGCACTTGTGTTAATGTTGAAAAACCACTTTTCACACTTGTGTTGGTGCAGGAAACCACTTTTGCACTTGTATTAGTGTGGAAAAAACACTTTTTGCACTTGTGATAGTGTTGAAAAACCACATTTCGCACTTGTGTTAGTGTTGAAAAACCACTTTTCGCACTTGTGTTGGTGCAGGAAACCACTTTTGCACTTGTATTAGCGTGGAAAAAACACTTTTCACACTTGTGTTAGTGTTGAAAACCACTTTTCGCACTTGTATTAGTGTGGAAAAAACACTTTTTGCACTTGTGATAGTGTTGAAAAACCACTTTTCGCACTTGTGTTAGTGTTGAAAAACCACTTTTCGCATTTGTGTTGGTGCAGGAAACCACTTTTGCACTTGTATTAGTGTGGAAAAACCACTTTTCGCACTTGTGTTAGTGTTGAAAAACCACTTTTCGCACTTGTGTTGGTGCAGGGAACCACTTTTGCACTTGTATTAGTGTGGAAAAACCACTTTTCGCACTTGTGTTAGTGTTGAAAAACCACTTTTCGCACTTGTGTTAGTGTTGAAAAACCACTTTTCGCACTTGTGTTGGTGCAGGAAACCACTTTTGCACTTGTACTAGTGTGGAAAAACCACTTTTCGCACTTGTGTTAGTGTTGAAAAACCACTTTTTGCACTTGTGTTAGTGTTGAAAAACCACTTTTCGCACTTGTGTTGGTGCAGGAAACCACTTTTGCACTTGTATTAGTGTGGAAAAACCACTTTTCGCACTTGTGTTAGTGTTGAAAAACCACTTTTCGCACTTGTGTTAGTGTTGAAAAACCACTTTTCGCACTTGCGTTGGTGCAGGAAACCATTTTTGCACTTGTATTAGTGTGGAAAAAACACTTTTTGCACTTGTGATAGTGTTGAAAAACGACTTTTCGCACTTGTGTTAGTGTTGAAAAACCACTTTTCGCACTTGTGTTGGTGCAGGAAACCACTTTTGCACGTGTATTAATGTGGAAAAACCACTGTTCGCACTTGTGTTAGTGTTGAAAAACCACTTTTCGCACTTGTGTTAGTGTTGAAAAACCACTTTTCCCAATTGTGTTAGTGTTGAAAAACCACTTTTCGCACTTGTGTTGGTGCAGGAAACCACTTTTGCACTTGTATTAGTGTGGAAAAAACACTTTTTGCACTTGTGATAGTGTTGAAAAACCACTTTTCGCACTTGTGTTAGTGTTGAAAAACCACTTTTCGCACTTGTGTTAGTGTTGAAAAACCACTTTTCGCACTTGTGTTGGTGCAGGAAACCACTTTTGCACTTGTATTAGTGTGGAAAAAACACTATTCACACTTGTGTTTGTGTTGAAAAACCACTTTTCGCAATTGTGTTAGTGTTGAAAAACCACTTTTCGCACTTGCGTTGGTGCAGGAAACCACTTTTGCACTTGTATTAGTGTGGAAAAAACACTTTTTGCACTTGTGATAGTGTTGAAAAACCACTTTTCGCACTTGTGTTAGTGTTGAAAAACCACTTTTCGCACTTGTGTTGGTGAAGGAAACCACTTTTGCACTTGTATTAGTGTGGAAAAAACACTTTTTGCACTTGTGATAGTGTTGAAAAACCACTTTTCGCACTTGTGTTATTGTTGAAAAACCACTTTTTGCACTTGTGTTAGTGTTGAAAAACCACTTTTCGCACTTGTGTTGGTGCAGGAAACCACTTTTGCACTTGTATTAGTGTGGAAAAAACACTTTTTGCACTTGTGATAGTGTTGAAAAACCACTTTTCGCACTTGTGTTAGTGTTGAAAAACCACTTTTCGCACTTGTGTTAGTGTTGACAAACCACTTTTCGCACTTGTGTTGGTGCAGGAAAATCACTTTTGCACTTGTATTAGTGTGGAAAAAACACTTTTTGCACTTGTGATAGTGTTGAAAACCCACTTTTCGCACTTGTGTTAGTGTTGAAAAACCACTTTTCGCACTTGTGTTGGTGCAGGAAACCACTTTTACACTTGTATTAGTGTGGAAAAAACACTTTTTGCACTTGTGATAGTGTTGAAAAAGCACTTTTCGCACTTGTGTTAGTGTTGAAAAACCACTTTTCGCACTTGTGTTGGTGCAGGAAATCACTTTTGCACTTGTACTAGTGTGGAAAAAACACTTTTTGCACTTGTGATAGTGTTGAAAAACCACTTTTCGCACTTGTGTTAGTGTTGAAAAACCACTTTTCGCACTTGTGTTGGTGCAGGAAACCACTTTTGCACTTGTATTGGTGTGGAAAAAACACTTTTCACACTTGTGTTAGTGTTGAAAACCCACTTTTCACACTTGTGTTAGTGTTGAAATACCACTTTTCGCACTTGTGTTGGTGCAGGAAACCACTTTTACACTTGTATTAGTGTGGAAAAAACACTTTTTGCACTTGTGATAGTGTTGAAAAACCACTTTTCGCACTTGTGTTAGTGTTGAAAAACCACTTTTCGCACTTGTGTTGGTGAAGGAAACCACTTTTGCACTTGTATTAGTGTGGAAAAACCACTTTTCGCACTTGTGATAGTGTTGAAGAACCACTTTTCGCACTTGTGTTAGTGTTGAAAAACCACTTTTCGCACTTGTGTTGGTGCAGGAAACCACTTTTGCACTTGTATTAGTGTGGAAAAAACACTTTTTGCACTTGTGATAGTGTTGAAAAACCACTTTTCGCACTTGTGTTAGTGTTGAAAAACCACTTTTCGCACTTGTGTTAGTGTTGACAAACCACTTTTCGCACTTGTGTTGGTGCAGGAAAATCACTTTTGCACTTGTATTAGTGTGGAAAAAACACTTTTTGCACTTGTGATAGTGTTGAAAAACCACTTTTCGCAGTTGTGTTAGTGTTCAAAAACCACTTTTCGCACTTGTGTTGGTGCAGGAAACCACTTTTGCACTTGTATTGGTGTGGAAAAAACACTTTTCACACTTTTGTTAGTGTTGAAAACCCACTTTTTGCACTTGTGTTAGTGTTGAAAAACCACTTTTCGCACTTGTGTTGGTGCAGGAAACCACTTTTACACTTGTATTAGTGTGGAAAAAACACTTTTTGCACTTGTGATAGTGTTGAAAAAGCACTTTTCGCACTTGTGTTAGTGTTGAAAAACCACTTTTCGCACTTGTGTTGGTGCAGGAAATCACTTTTGCACTTGTACTAGTGTGGAAAAAACACTTTTTGCACTTGTGATAGTGTTGAAAAACTACTTTTCGCACTTGTGTTAGTGTTGAAAAACCACTTTTCGCACTTGTGTTGGTGCAGGAAACCACTTTTGCACTTGTATTGGTGTGGAAAAAACACTTTTCACACTTGTGTTAGTGTTGAAAACCCACTTTTCACACTTGTGTTAGTGTTGAAAAACCACTTTTCGCACTTGTGTTGGTGCAGGAAACCACTTTTACACTTGTATTAGTGTGGAAAAAACACTTTTTGCACTTGTGATAGTGTTGAAAAACCACTTTTCGCACTTGTGTTAGTGTTGAAAAACCACTTTTCGCACTTGTGTTGGTGAAGGAAACCACTTTTGCACTTGTATTAGTGTGGAAAAACCACTTTTCGCACTTGTGATAGTGTTGAAGAACCACTATTCGCACTTGTGTTAGTGTTGAAAAACCACTTTTCGCACTTGTGTTGGTGCAGGAAACCACTTTTGCACTTGTATTAGTGTGGAAAAAACACTTTTTGCACTTGTGATAGTGTTGAAAAACCACTTTTCGCACTTCTGTTAGTGTTGGAAAACCACTTTTCGCACTTGTGTTAGTGTTGAAAAACCACTTTTCGCACTTGTGTTGGTGCAGGAAACCACTTTTGCACTTGTATTAGTGTGGAAAACCACTTTTCGCACTTGTGTTAGTGTTGAAAAACCACTTTTCGCACTTGTGTTAGTGTTGAAAAACCACTTTTCGCACTTGTTTTAGTGTTGGAAAACCACTTTTCACACTTGTGTTAGTGTTGAAAAAACACTTTTCGCACTTGTGTTGGTGCAGGAAACCACTTTTGCACTTGTATTAGTGTGGAAAAACCACTTTTCGCACTTGTGTTAGTGTTGAAAAACAACTTTTCGCACTTGTGTTGGTGTTGAAAAACCACTTTTCGCACTTGTGTTGGTGCAGGAAACCACTTTTGCACTTGTATTAGTGTGGAAAAAACACTTTTCGCAATTGTGTTAGTGTTGAAAAACCACTTTTCGCACTTGTGTTAGTGTTGAAAAACCACTTTTCGCACTTGTGTTGGTGCAGGAAACCACTTTTGCACTTGTATTAGTGTGGAAAAAACACTTTTTGCACTTGTGATAGTGTTGAAAAACAACTTTTCGCACTTGTGTTAGTGTTGAAAAACCACTTTTCGCACTTGTGTTGGTGCAGGAAACCACTTTTGCACTTGTATTAGTGTGGCAAAACCACTTTTCGCACTTGTGTTAGTGTTGAAAAACCACTTTTCGCACTTGTGTTAGTGTTGAAAAACCACTTTTCGCACTTGTGTTGGTGCAGGAAACCACTTTTGCACTTGTATTAGTGTGGAAAAAACACTTTTTGCACTTGTGATAGTGTTGAAAAACCACTTTTCGCACTTGTGTTAGTGTTGAAAAACCACTTTTCGCACTTGTGTTGGTGCAGGAAACCACTTTTGCACTTGTATTAGTGTGGCAAAACCACTTTTCGCACTTGTGTTAGTGTTGAAAAACCACTTTTCGCACTTGTGTTAGTGTTGAAAACCCACTTTTCGCACTTGTGTTGGTGCAGGGAACCACTTTTGCACTTGTATTAGTGTGGAAAAAACACTTTTTACACTTGTGATAGTGTTGAAAAACCACTTTTCGCACTTGTGTTAGTGTTGAAAAACCACTTTTCGCACTTATGTTAGTGTTGAAAAACCACTTTTCGCACTTGTATTAGTGTGGAAAAAACACTTTTTGCACTTGTGATAGTGTTGAAAAACCACTTTTCGCACTTGTGTTAGTGTTGAAAAACCACTTTTAGCACTTGTGTTCGTGAAGGAAACCACTTTTGCACTTGTATTAGTGTGGAAAAACCACTTTTCTCACTTGTGTTAGTGTTGAAAAACCACTTTTCGCACTTGTGTTAGTGTCGAAAAACCACTTTTCACACTTGTGTTGGTGCAGGAAACCACTTTTGCACTTGTATTAGTGTGGAAAAACCACTTTTTGCACTTGTGATAGTGTTGAAAAACCACTTTTCGAACTTGTGTTAGTGTTGAAAAAACACATTTCGCACTTGTGTTTGTGTTGAAAAACCACTTTTCGCACTTGTGTTGGTGCAGGAAACCACTTTTGCACTTGTATTAGTGTGGAAAAAACACTTTTTGCACTTGTGATAGTGTTGAAAAACCACTTTTCGCACTTGTGTTAGTGTTGAAAAACCACTTTTCGCACTTGTGTTCGTGTTGAAAAACCACTTTTCGCACTTGTGTTGGTGCAGGAAACTACTTTTGCACTTGTATTAGTGTGGAAAAACCACTTTTCGCACTTGTGTTAATGTTGAAAAACCCCTTTTCGCACTTGTGTTAATGTTGAAAAACCACTTTTCGCACTTGTGTTGGTGCAGGAAACCACTTTTGCACTTGTATTAGTGTGGAAAAAACACTTTTTGCACTTGTGATAGTGTTGAAAAACCACATTTCGCACTTGTGTTAGTGTTGAAAAACCACTTTTCGCACTTGTGTTGGTGCAGGAAACCACTTTTGCACTTGTATTAGCGTGGAAAAAACACTTTTCACACTTGTGTTAGTGTTGAAAACCACTTTTCGCACTTGTATTAGTGTGGAAAAAACACTTTTTGCACTTGTGATAGTGTTGAAAAACCACTTTTCGCACTTGTGTTAGTGTTGAAAAACCACTTTTCGCACTTGTGTTGGTGCAGGAAACCACTTTTGCACTTGTATTAGTGTGGAAAAACCACTTTTCGCACTTGTGTTAGTGTTGAAAAACCACTTTTCGCACTTGTGTTGGTGCAGGGAACCACTTTTGCACTTGTATTAGTGTGGAAAAACCACTTTTCGCACTTGTGTTAGTGTTGAAAAAACACTTTTCGCACTTGTGTTAGTGTTGAAAAACCACTTTTCGCACTTGTGTTGGTGCAGGAAACCACTTTTACACTTGTATTAGTGTGGAAAAAACACTTTTTGCACTTGTGATAGTGTTGAAAAAGCACTTTTCGCACTTGTGTTAGTGTTGAAAAACCACTTTTCGCACTTGTGTTGGTGCAGGAAATCACTTTTGCACTTGTACTAGTGTGGAAAAAACACTTTTTGCACTTGTGATAGTGTTGAAAAACCACTTTTCGCACTTGTGTTAGTGTTGAAAAACCACTTTTCGCACTTGTGTTGGTGCAGGAAACCACTTTTGCACTTGTATTGGTGTAGAAAAAACACTTTTCACACTTGTGTTAGTGTTGAAAAACCACTTTTCGCACTTGTGTTAGTGTTGAAAAACCACTTTTCGCACTTGTGTTGGTGAAGGAAACCACTTTTGCACTTGTATTAGTGTGGAAAAACCACTTTTCGCACTTGTGATAGTGTTGAAGAATCACTTTTCGCACTTGTGTTAGTGTTGAAAAACCACTTTTCGAACTTGTGTTGGTGCAGGAAACCACTTTTGCACTTGTACTAGTGTGGAAAAAACACTTTTTGCACTTGTGATAGTGTTGAAAAACCACTTTTCGCACTTGTGTTAGTGTTGAAAAACCACTTTTCGCACTTGTGTTGGTGCAGGAAACCACTTTTGCACTTGTATTAGTGTGGAAAAACCACTTTTCGCACTTGTGTTAGTGTTGAAAAACCACTTTTCGCACTTGTGTTGGTGCAGGGAACCACTTTTGCACTTGTATTAGTGTGGAAAAACCACTTTTCGCACTTGTGTTAGTGTTGAAAAAACACTTTTCGCACTTGTGTTAGTGTTGAAAAACCACTTTTCGCACTTGTGTTGGTGCAGGAAACCACTTTTACACTTGTATTAGTGTGGAAAAAACACTTTTTGCACTTGTGATAGTGTTGAAAAAGCACTTTTCGCACTTGTGTTAGTGTTGAAAAACCACTTTTCGCACTTGTGTTGGTGCAGGAAATCACTTTTGCACTTGTACTAGTGTGGAAAAAACACTTTTTGCACTTGTGATAGTGTTGAAAAACCACTTTTCGCACTTGTGTTAGTGTTGAAAAACCACTTTTCGCACTTGTGTTGGTGCAGGAAACCACTTTTGCACTTGTATTGGTGTGGAAAAAACACTTTTCACACTTGTGTTAGTGTTGAAAAACCACTTTTCGCACTTGTGTTAGTGTTGAAAAACCACTTTTCGCACTTGTGTTGGTGAAGGAAACCACTTTTGCACTTGTATTAGTGTGGAAAAACCACTTTTCGCACTTGTGATAGTGTTGAAGAATCACTTTTCGCACTTGTGTTAGTGTTGAAAAACCACTTTTCGAACTTGTGTTGGTGCAGGAAACCACTTTTGCACTTGTACTAGTGTGGAAAAAACACTTTTTGCACTTGTGATAGTGTTGAAAAACCACTTTTCACACTTGTGTTAGTGATGAAAAACCACTTTTCGCACTTGTGTTGGTGCAGGAAACCACTTTTGCACTTGTATTGGTGTGGAAAAAACACTTTTCACACTTGTGTTAGTGTTGAAAACCCACTTTTCACACTTGTGTTAGTGTTGAAAAACCACTTTTCGCACTTGTGTTGGTGCAGGAAACCACTTTTACACTTGTATTAGTGTGGAAAAAACACTTTTTGCACTTGTGATAGTGTTGAAAAACCACTTTTCGCACTTGTGTTAGTGTTGAAAAACCACTTTTCGCACTTGTGTTGGTGAAGGAAACCACTTTTGCACTTGTATTAGTGTGGAAAAACCACTTTTCGCACTTGTGATAGTGTTGAAGAACCACTATTCGCACTTGTGTTAGTGTTGAAAAACCACTTTTCGCACTTGTGTTGGTGCAGGAAACCACTTTTGCACTTGTATTAGTGTGGAAAAAACACTTTTTGCACTTGTGATAGTGTTGAAAAACCACTTTTCGCACTTGTGTTAGTGTTGGAAAACCACTTTTCGCACTTGTGTTAGTGTTGAAAAACCACTTTTCGCACTTGTGTTGGTGCAGGAAACCACTTTTGCACTTGTATTAGTGTGGAAAAACCACTTTTCGCACTTGTGTTAGTGTTGAAAAACCACTTTTCGCACTTGTGTTAGTGTTGAAAAACCACTTTTCGCACTTGTTTTAGTGTTGGAAAACCACTTTTCACACTTGTGTTAGTGTTGAAAAAACACTTTTCGCACTTGTGTTGGTGCAGGAAACCACTTTTGCACTTGTATTAGTGTGGAAAAACCACTTTTCGCACTTGTGTTAGTGTTGAAAAACAACTTTTTGCACTTGTGTTGGTGTTGAAAAACCACTTTTCGCACTTGTGTTGGTGCAGGAAACCACTTTTGCACTTGTATTAGTGTGGAAAAAACACTTTTTGCAATTGTGTTAGTGTTGAAAAAACACTTTTCGCACTTGTGTTAGTGTTGAAAAACCACTTTTCGCACTTGTGTTGGTGCAGGAAACCACTTTTGCACTTGTATTAGTGTGGAAAAAACACTTTTTGCACTTGTGATAGTGTTGAAAAACAACTTTTCGCACTTGTGTTAGTGTTGAAAAACCACTTTTCGCACTTGTGTTGGTGCAGGAAACAACTTTTGCACTTGTATTAGTGTGGCAAAACAACTTTTCGCACTTGTGTTAGTGTTGAAAAACCACTTTTCGCACTTGTGTTGGTGCAGGAAACAACTTTTGCACTTGTATTAGTGTGGCAAAACCACTTTTCGCACTTGTGTTAGTGTTGAAAAACCACTTTTCGCACTTGTGTTAGTGTTGAAAAACCACTTTTCGCACTTGTGTTGGTGCAGGAAACCACTATTGCACTTGTATTAGTGTGGAAAAAACACTTTTTGCACTTGTGATAGTGTTGAAAAACCACTTTTCGCACTTGTGTTAGTGTTGAAAAACCACTTTTCACACTTGTGTTGGTGCAGGAAACCACTTTTGCACTTGTATTAGTGTGGCAAAACCACTTTTCGCACTTGTGTTAGTGTTGAAAAACCACTTTTCGCACTTGTGTTAGTGTTGAAAAACCACTTTTCGCACTTGTGTTGGTGCAGGGAACCACTTTTGCACTTGTATTAGTGTGGAAAAAACACTTTTTACACTTGTGATAGTGTTGAAAAACCACTTTTCGCACTTGTGTTAGTGTTGAAAAACCACTTTTCGCACTTGTGTTAGTGTTGAAAAACCACTTTTCGCACTTGTGTTGGTGCAGGAAACCACTTTTGCACTTGTATTAGTGCGGAAAAAACACTTTTTGCACTTGTGATAGTGTTGAAAAACCACTTTTCGCACTTGTGTTAGTGTTGAAAAACCACTTTTAGCACTTGTGTTGGTGAAGGAAACCACTTTTGCACTTGTATTAGTGTGCAAAAACCACTTTTCTCACTTGTGTTAGTGTTGAAAAACCACTTTTCGCACTTGTGTTAGTGTTGAAAAACCACTTTTCGCACTTGTGTTGGTGCAGGAAACCACTTTTGCACTTGTATTAGTGTGGAAAAACCACTTTTTGCACTTGTGTTGGTGCAGGAAACCACTTTTGCACTTGTATTAGTGTGGAAAAAACACTTTTTGCACTTGTGATAGTGTTGAAAAACCACTTTTCGCACTTGTGTTAGTGTTGAAAAACCACTTTTCGCACTTGTGTTCGTGTTGAAAAACCACTTTTCGCACTTGTGTTGGTGCAGGAAACTACTTTTGCACTTGTATTAGTGTGGAAAAACCACTTTTCGCACTTGTGTTAATGTTGAAAAACCCCTTTTCGCACTTGTGTTAATGTTGAAAAACCACTTTTCGCACTTGTGTTGGTGCAGGAAACCACTTTTGCACTTGTATTAGTGTGGAAAAAACACTTTTTGCACTTGTGATAGTGTTGAAAAACCACATTTCGCACTTGTGTTAGTGTTGAAAAACCACTTTTCGCACTTGTGTTGGTGCAGGAAACCACTTTTGCACTTGTATTAGCGTGGAAAAAACACTTTTCACACTTGTGTTAGTGTTGAAAACCACTTTTCGCACTTGTATTAGTGTGGAAAAAACACTTTTTGCACTTGTGATAGTGTTGAAAAACCACTTTTCGCACTTGTGTTAGTGTTGAAAAACCACTTTTCGCACTTGTGTTGGTGCAGGAAACCACTTTTGCACTTGTATTAGTGTGGAAAAACCACTTTTCGCACTTGAGTTAGTGTTGAAAAACCACTTTTCGCACTTGTGTTGGTGCAGGGAACCACTTTTGCACTTGTATTAGTGTGGAAAAACCACTTTTCGCACTTGTGTTAGTGTTGAAAAACCACTTTTCGCACTTGTGTTAGTGTTGAAAAACCACTTTTCGCACTTGTGTTGGTGCAGGAAACCACTTTTGCACTTGTATTAGTGTGGAAAAAACCACTTTTCACACTTGTGTTAGTGTTGAAAAACCACTTTTTGCACTTGTGTTAGTGTTGAAAAACCACTTTTCGCACTTGTGTTGGTGCAGGAAACCACTTTTGCACTTGTATTAGTGTGGAAAAACCACTTTTCGCACTTGTGTTAGTGTTGAAAAACCACTTTTCGCTCTTGTGTTAGTGTTGAAAAACCACTTTTCGCACTTGCGTTGGTGCAGGAAACAATTTTTGCACTTGTATTAGTGTGGAAAAAAGACTTTTTGCACTTGTGATAGTGTTGAAAAACGACTTTTCGCACTTGTGTTAGTGTTGAAAAACCACTTTTCGCACTTGTGTTGGTGCAGGAAACCACTTTTGCACGTGTATTAATGTGGAAAAACCACTTTTCGCACTTGTGTTAGTGTTGAAAAACCACTTTTCGCACTTGTGTTAGTGTTGAAAAACCACTTTTCCCACTTGTGTTAGTGTTGAAAAACCACTTTTCGCACTTGTGTTGGTGCAGGAAACCACTTTTGCCCTTGTATTAGTGTGGAAAAAACACTTTTTGCACTTGTGATAGTGTTGAAAAACCACTTTTCGCACTTGTGTTAGTGTTGAAAAACCACTTTTCGCACTTGTGTTGGTGTTGAAAAACCACTTTTCGCACTTGTGTTGGTGCAGGAAACCACTTTTGCACTTGTATTAGTGTGGAAAAAACACTATTCGCACTTGTGTTTGTGTTGAAAAACCACTTTTAGCACTTGTGTTAGTGTTGAAAAACCACTTTTCGCACTTGCGTTGGTGCAGGAAACCACTTTTGCACTTGTATTGGTGTGGAAAAAACACTTTTTGCACTTGTGATAGTGTTGAAAAACCACTTTTCGCACTTGTGTTAGTGTTGAAAAACCACTTTTCGCACTTGTGTTGGTGAAGGAAACCACTTTTGCACTTGTATTAGTGTGGAAAAAACACTTTTTGCACTTGTGATAGTGTTGAAAAACCACTTTTCGCACTTGTGTTATTGTTGAAAAACCACTTTTTGCACTTGTGTTAGTGTTGAAAAACCACTTTTCGCACTTGTGTTGGTGCAGGAAACCACTTTTGCACTTGTATTAGTGTGGAAAAAACACTTTTTGCACTTGTGATAGTGTTGAAAATCCACTTTTCGCACTTGTGTTAGTGTTGAAAAACCACTTTTCGCACTTGTGTTGGTGCAGGAAACCACTTTTGCACTTGTATTAGTGTGGAAAAAACACTTTTCGCAATTGTGTTAGTGTTGAAAAACCACTTTTCGCACTTGTGTTAGTGTTGAAAAACCACTTTTCGCACTTGTGTTGGTGCAGGAAACCACTTTTGCACTTGTATTAGTGTGGAAAAAACACTTTTTGCACTTGTGATAGTGTTGAAAAACAACTTTTCGCACTTGTGTTAGTGTTGAAAAACCACTTTTCGCACTTGTGTTGGTGCAGGAAACCACTTTTGCACTTGTATTAGTGTGGCAAAACCACTTTTCGCACTTGTGTTAGTGTTGAAAAACCACTTTTCGCACTTGTGTTAGTGTTGAAAAACCACTTTTCGCACTTGTGTTGGTGCAGGAAACCACTTTTGCACTTGTATTAGTGTGGAAAAAACACTTTTTGCACTTGTGATAGTGTTGAAAAACCACTTTTCGCACTTGTGTTAGTGTTGAAAAACCACTTTTCGCACTTGTGTTGGTGCAGGAAACCACTTTTGCACTTGTATTAGTGTGGCAAAACCACTTTTCGCACTTGTGTTAGTGTTGAAAAACCACTTTTCGCACTTGTGTTAGTGTTGAAAACCCACTTTTCGCACTTGTGTTGGTGCAGGGAACCACTTTTGCACTTGTATTATTGTGGAAAAAACACTTTTTACACTTGTGATAGTGTTGAAAAACCACTTTTCGCACTTGTGTTAGTGTTGAACAACCACTTTTCGCACTTATGTTAGTGTTGAAAAACCACTTTTCGCACTTGTGTTGGTGCAGGAAACCACTTTTGCACTTGTATTAGTGTGGAAAAAACACTTTTTGCACTTGTGATAGTGTTGAAAAACCACTTTTCGCACTTGTGTTAGTGTTGAAAAACCACTTTTAGCACTTGTGTTGGTGAAGGAAACCACTTTTGCACTTGTATTAGTGTGGAAAAACCACTTTTCTCACTTGTGTTAGTGTTGAAAAACCACTTTTCGCACTTGTGTTAGTGTTGAAAAACCACTTTTCACACTTGTGTTGGTGCAGGAAACCACTTTTGCACTTGTATTAGTGTGGAAAAACCACTTTTTGCACTTGTGATAGTGTTGAAAAACCACTTTTCGCACTTGTGTTAGTGTTGAAAAAACACATTTCGCACTTGTGTTTGTGTTGAAAAACCACTTTTCGCACTTGTGTTGGTGCAGGAAACCACTTTTGCACTTGTATTAGTGTGGAAAAAACACTTTTTGCACTTGTGATAGTGTTGAAAAACCACTTTTCGCACTTGTGTTAGTGTTGAAAAACCACTTTTCGCACTTGTGTTCGTGTTGAAAAACCACTTTTCGCACTTGTGTTGGTGCAGGGAACCACTTTTGCACTTGTATTAGTGTGGAAAAAACACTTTTTACACTTGTGATAGTGTTGAAAACCACTTTTCGCACTTGTGTTAGTGTTGAAAAACCACTTTTCGCACTTATGTTAGTGTTGAAAAACCACTTTTCGCACTTGTGTTGGTGCAGGAAACCACTTTTGCACTTGTATTAGTGTGGAAAAAACACTTTTTGCACTTGTGATAGTGTTGAAAAACCACTTTTCGCACTTGTGTTAGTGTTGAAAAACCACTTTTAGCACTTGTGTTGGTGAAGGAAACCACTTTTGCACTTGTATTAGTGTGGAAAAACCACTTTTCTCACTTGTGTTAGTGTTGAAAAACCACTTTTCGCACTTGTGTTAGTGTTGAAAAACCACTTTTCACACTTGTGTTGGTGCAGGAAACCACTTTTGCACTTGTATTAGTGTGGAAAAACCACTTTTTGCACTTGTGATAGTGTTGAAAAACCACTTTTCGCACTTGTGTTAGTGTTGAAAAAACACATTTCGCACTTGTGTTTGTGTTGAAAAACCACTTTTCGCACTTGTGTTGGTGCAGGAAACCACTTTTGCACTTGTATTAGTGTGGAAAAAACACTTTCTGCACTTGTGATAGTGTTGAAAAACCACTTTTCGCACTTGTGTTAGTTTTGAAAAACCACTTTTCGCACTTGTGTTCGTGTTGAAAAACCACTTTTCGCACTTGTGTTGGTGCAGGAAACTACTTTTGCACTTGTATTAGTGTGGAAAAACCACTTTTCGCACTTGTGTTAATGTTGAAAAACCCCTTTTCGCACTTGTGTTAATGTTGAAAAACCACTTTTCGCACTTGTGTTGGTGCAGGAAACCACTTTTGCACTTGTATTAGTGTGGAAAAAACACTTTTTGCACTTGTGATAGTGTTGAAAAACCACATTTCGCACTTGTGTTAGTGTTGAAAAACCACTTTTCGCACTTGTGTTAGTGTTGAAAACCACTTTTCGCACTTGTATTAGTGTGGAAAAAACACTTTTTGCACTTGTGATAGTGTTGAAAAACCACTTTTCGCACTTGTGTTAGTGTTGAAAAACCACTTTTCGCACTTGTGTTGGTGCAGGAAACCACTTTTGCACTTGTATTAGTGTGGAAAAACCACTTTTCGCACTTGTGTTAGTGTTGAAAAACCACTTTTCGCACTTGTGTTGGTGCAGGGAACCACTTTTGCACTTGTATTAGTGTGGAAAAACCACTTTTCGCACTTGTGTTAGTGTTGAAAAAACACTTTTCGCACTTGTGTTAGTGTTGAAAAACCACTTTTCGCACTTGTGTTGGTGCAGGAAACCACTTTTACATTTGTATTAGTGTGGAAAAAACACTTTTTGCACTTGTGATAGTGTTGAAAAAGCACTTTTCGCACTTGTGTTAGTGTTGAAAAACCACTTTTCGCACTTGTGTTGGTGCAGGAAATCACTTTTGCACTTGTACTAGTGTGGAAAAAACACTTTTTGCACTTGTGATAGTGTTGAAAAACCACTTTTCGCACTTGTGTTAGTGTTGAAAAACCACTTTTCGCACTTGTGTTGGTGCAGGAAACCACTTTTGCACTTGTATTGGTGTGGAAAAAACACTTTTCACACTTGTGTTAGTGTTGAAAAACCACTTTTCGCACTTGTGTTAGTGTTGAAAAACCACTTTTCGCACTTGTGTTGGTGAAGGAAACCACTTTTGCAGTTGTATTAGTGTGGAAAAACCACTTTTCGCACTTGTGATAGTGTTGAAGAACCACTTTTCGCACTTGTGTTAGTGTTGAAAAACCACTTTTCGCACTTGTGTTGGTGCAGGAAACCACTTTTGCACTTGTACTAGTGTGGAAAAAACACTTTTTGCACTTGTGATAGTGTTGAAAAACCACTTTTCACACTTGTGTTAGTGATGAAAAACCACTTTTCGCACTTGTGTTGGTGCAGGAAACCACTTTTGCACTTGTATTGGTGTGGAAAAAACACTTTTCACACTTGTGTTAGTGTTGAAAACCCACTTTTCACACTTGTGTTAGTGTTGAAAAACCACTTTTCGCACTTGTGTTGGTGCAGGAAACCACTTTTACACTTGTATTAGTGTGGAAAAAACACTTTTTGCACTTGTGATAGTGTTGAAAAACCACTTTTCGCACTTGTGTTAGTGTTGAAAAACCACTTTTCGCACTTGTGTTGGTGAAGGAAACCACTTTTGCACTTGTATTAGTGTGGAAAAACCACTTTTCGCACTTGTGATAGTGTTGAAGAACCACTATTCGCACTTGTGTTAGTGTTGAAAAACCACTTTTCGCACTTGTGTTGGTGCAGGAAACCACTTTTGCACTTGTATTAGTGTGGAAAAAACACTTTTTGCACTTGTGATAGTGTTGAAAAACCACTTTTCGCACTTGTGTTAGTGTTGGAAAACCACTTTTCGCACTTGTGTTAGTGTTGAAAAACCACTTTTCGCACTTGTGTTGGTGCAGGAAACCACTTTTGCACTTGTATTAGTGTGGAAAAACCACTTTTCGCACTTGTGTTAGTGTTGAAAAACCACTTTTCGCACTTGTGTTAGTGTTGAAAAACCACTTTTCGCACTTGTTTTAGTGTTGGAAAACCACTTTTCACACTTGTGTTAGTGTTGAAAAAACACTTTTCGCACTTGTGTTCGTGCAGGAAACCACTTTTGCACTTGTATTAGTGTGGAAAAACCACTTTTCGCACTTGTGTTAGTGTTGAAAAACAACTTTTTGCACTTGTGTTGGTGTTGAAAAACCACTTTTCGCACTTGTGTTGGTGCAGGAAACCACTTTTGCACTTGTATTAGTGTGGAAAAAACACTTTTCGCAATTGTGTTAGTGTTGAAAAACCACTTTTCGCACTTGTGTTAGTGTTGAAAAACCACTTTTCGCACTTGTGTTGGTGCAGGAAACCACTTTTGCACTTGTATTAGTGTGGAAAAAACACTTTTTGCACTTGTGATAGTGTTGAAAAACAACTTTTCGCACTTGTGTTAGTGTTGAAAAACCACTTTTCGCACTTGTGTTGGTGCAGGAAACCACTTTTGCACTTGTATTAGTGTGGCAAAACCACTTTTCGCACTTGTGTTAGTGTTGAAAAACCACTTTTCGCACTTGTGTTAGTGTTGAAAAACCACTTTTCGCACTTGTGTTGGTGCAGGGAACCACTTCTGCACTTGTATTAGTGTGGAAAAAACACTTTTTACACTTGTGATAGTGTTGAAAAACCACTTTTCGCACTTGTGTTAGTGTTGAAAAACCACTTTTCGCACTTATGTTAGTGTTGAAAAACCACTTTTCGCACTTGCGTTGGTGCAGGAAACCACTTTTGCACTTGTATTAGTGTGGAAAAAACACTTTTTGCACTTGTGATAGTGTTGAAAAACCACTTTTCGCACTTGTGTTAGTGTTGAAAAACCACTTTTAGCACTTGTGTTGGTGAAGGAAACCACTTTTGCACTTGTATTAGTGTGGAAAAACCACTTTTCTCACTTGTGTTAGTGTTGAAAAACCACTTTTCGCACTTGTGTTAGTGTTGAAAAACCACTTTTCACACTTGTGTTGGTGCAGGAAACCACTTTTGCACTTGTATTAGTGTGGAAAAACCACTTTTTGCACTTGTGATAGTGTTGAAAAACCACTTTTCGCACTTGTGTTAGTGTTGAAAAAACACATTTCGCACTTGTGTTTGTGTTGAAAAACCACTTTTCGCACTTGTGTTGGTGCAGGAAACCACTTTTGCACTTGTATTAGTGTGGAAAAAACACTTTTTGCACTTGTGATAGTGTTGAAAAACCACTTTTCGCACTTGTGTTAGTTTTGAAAAACCACTTTTCGCACTTGTGTTCGTGTTGAAAAACCACTTTTCGCACTTGTGTTGGTGCAGGAAACTACTTTTGCACTTGTATTAGTGTGGAAAAACCACTTTTCGCACTTGTGTTAATGTTGAAAAACCTCTTTTCGCACTTGTGTTAATGTTGAAAAACCACTTTTCGCACTTGTGTTGGTGCAGGAAACCACTTTTGCACTTGTATTAGTGTGGAAAAAACACTTTTTGCACTTGTGATAGTGTTGAAAAACCACATTTCGCACTTGTGTTAGTGTTGAAAAACCACTTTTCGCACTTGTGTTGGTGCAGGGAACCACTTTTGCACTTGTATTAGTGTGGAAAAACCACTTTTCGCACTTGTGTTAGTGTTGAAAAAACACTTTTCGCACTTGTGTTAGTGTTGAAAAACCACTTTTCGCACTTGTGTTGGTGCAGGAAACCACTTTTACATTTGTATTAGTGTGGAAAAAACACTTTTTGCACTTGTGATAGTGTTGAAAAAGCACTTTTCGCACTTGTGTTAGTGTTGAAAAACCACTTTTCGCACTTGTGTTGGTGCAGGAAATCACTTTTGCACTTGTACTAGTGTGGAAAAAACACTTTTTGCACTTGTGATAGTGTTGAAAAACCACATTTCGCACTTGTGTTCGTGTTGAAAAACCACTTTTCGCACTTGTGTTGGTGCAGGGAACCACTTTTGCACTTGTATTAGTGTGGAAAAACCACTTTTCGCACTTGTGTTAGTGTTGAAAAAACACTTTTCGCACTTGTGTTAGTGTTGAAAAACCACTTTTCGCACTTGTGTTGGTGCAGGAAACCACTTTTACATTTGTATTAGTGTGGAAAAAACACTTTTTGCACTTGTGATAGTGTTGAAAAAGCACTTTTCGCACTTGTGTTAGTGTTGAAAAACCACTTTTCGCACTTGTGTTGGTGCAGGAAATCACTTTTGCACTTGTACTAGTGTGGAAAAAACACTTTTTGCACTTGTGATAGTGTTGAAAAACCACTTTTCGCACTTGTGTTAGTGTTGAAAAACCACTTTTCGCACTTGTGTTGGTGCAGGAAACCACTTTTGCACTTGTATTGGTGTGGAAAAAACACTTTTCACACTTGTGTTAGTGTTGAAAAACCACTTTTCGCACTTGTGTTAGTGTTGAAAAACCACTTTTCGCACTTGTGTTGGTGAAGGAAACCACTTTTGCAGTTGTATTAGTGTGGAAAAACCACTTTTCGCACTTGTGATAGTGTTGAAGAACCACTTTTCGCACTTGTGTTAGTGTTGAAAAACCACTTTTCGCACTTGTGTTGGTGCAGGAAACCACTTTTGCACTTGTACTAGTGTGGAAAAAACACTTTTTGCACTTGTGATAGTGTTGAAAAACCACTTTTCACACTTGTGTTAGTGATGAAAAACCACTTTTCGCACTTGTGTTGGTGCAGGAAACCACTTTTGCACTTGTATTGGTGTGGAAAAAACACTTTTCACACTTGTGTTAGTGTTGAAAACCCACTTTTCACACTTGTGTTAGTGTTGAAAAACCACTTTTCGCACTTGTGTTGGTGCAGGAAACCACTTTTACACTTGTATTAGTGTGGAAAAAACACTTTTTGCACTTGTGATAGTGTTGAAAAACCACTTTTCGCACTTGTGTTAGTGTTGAAAAACCACTTTTCGCACTTGTGTTGGTGAAGGAAACCACTTTTGCACTTGTATTAGTGTGGAAAAACCACTTTTCGCACTTGTGATAGTGTTGAAGAACCACTATTCGCACTTGTGTTAGTGTTGAAAAACCACTTTTCGCACTTGTGTTGGTGCAGGAAACCACTTTTGCACTTGTATTAGTGTGGAAAAAACACTTTTTGCACTTGTGATAGTGTTGAAAAACCACTTTTCGCACTTGTGTTAGTGTTGGAAAACCACTTTTCGCACTTGTGTTAGTGTTGAAAAACCACTTTTCGCACTTGTGTTGGTGCAGGAAACCACTTTTGCACTTGTATTAGTGTGGAAAAACCACTTTTCGCACTTGTGTTAGTGTTGAAAAACCACTTTTCGCACTTGTGTTAGTGTTGAAAAACCACTTTTCGCACTTGTTTTAGTGTTGGAAAACCACTTTTCACACTTGTGTTAGTGTTGAAAAAACACTTTTCGCACTTGTGTTCGTGCAGGAAACCACTTTTGCACTTGTATTAGTGTGGAAAAACCACTTTTCGCACTTGTGTTAGTGTTGAAAAACAACTTTTTGCACTTGTGTTGGTGTTGAAAAACCACTTTTCGCACTTGTGTTGGTGCAGGAAACCACTTTTGCACTTGTATTAGTGTGGAAAAAACACTTTTCGCAATTGTGTTAGTGTTGAAAAACCACTTTTCGCACTTGTGTTAGTGTTGAAAAACCACTTTTCGCACTTGTGTTGGTGCAGGAAACCACTTTTGCACTTGTATTAGTGTGGAAAAAACACTTTTTGCACTTGTGATAGTGTTGAAAAACAACTTTTCGCACTTGTGTTAGTGTTGAAAAACCACTTTTCGCACTTGTGTTGGTGCAGGAAACCACTTTTGCACTTGTATTAGTGTGGCAAAACCACTTTTCGCACTTGTGTTAGTGTTGAAAAACCACTTTTCGCACTTGTGTTAGTGTTGAAAAACCACTTTTCGCACTTGTGTTGGTGCAGGGAACCACTTCTGCACTTGTATTAGTGTGGAAAAAACACTTTTTACACTTGTGATAGTGTTGAAAAACCACTTTTCGCACTTGTGTTAGTGTTGAAAAACCACTTTTCGCACTTATGTTAGTGTTGAAAAACCACTTTTCGCACTTGCGTTGGTGCAGGAAACCACTTTTGCACTTGTATTAGTGTGGAAAAAACACTTTTTGCACTTGTGATAGTGTTGAAAAACCACTTTTCGCACTTGTGTTAGTGTTGAAAAACCACTTTTAGCACTTGTGTTGGTGAAGGAAACCACTTTTGCACTTGTATTAGTGTGGAAAAACCACTTTTCTCACTTGTGTTAGTGTTGAAAAACCACTTTTCGCACTTGTGTTAGTGTTGAAAAACCACTTTTCACACTTGTGTTGGTGCAGGAAACCACTTTTGCACTTGTATTAGTGTGGAAAAACCACTTTTTGCACTTGTGATAGTGTTGAAAAACCACTTTTCGCACTTGTGTTAGTGTTGAAAAAACACATTTCGCACTTGTGTTTGTGTTGAAAAACCACTTTTCGCACTTGTGTTGGTGCAGGAAACCACTTTTGCACTTGTATTAGTGTGGAAAAAACACTTTTTGCACTTGTGATAGTGTTGAAAAACCACTTTTCGCACTTGTGTTAGTTTTGAAAAACCACTTTTCGCACTTGTGTTCGTGTTGAAAAACCACTTTTCGCACTTGTGTTGGTGCAGGAAACTACTTTTGCACTTGTATTAGTGTGGAAAAACCACTTTTCGCACTTGTGTTAATGTTGAAAAACCTCTTTTCGCACTTGTGTTAATGTTGAAAAACCACTTTTCGCACTTGTGTTGGTGCAGGAAACCACTTTTGCACTTGTATTAGTGTGGAAAAAACACTTTTTGCACTTGTGATAGTGTTGAAAAACCACATTTCGCACTTGTGTTAGTGTTGAAAAACCACTTTTCGCACTTGTGTTGGTGCAGGGAACCACTTTTGCACTTGTATTAGTGTGGAAAAACCACTTTTCGCACTTGTGTTAGTGTTGAAAAAACACTTTTCGCACTTGTGTTAGTGTTGAAAAACCACTTTTCGCACTTGTGTTGGTGCAGGAAACCACTTTTACATTTGTATTAGTGTGGAAAAAACACTTTTTGCACTTGTGATAGTGTTGAAAAAGCACTTTTCGCACTTGTGTTAGTGTTGAAAAACCACTTTTCGCACTTGTGTTGGTGCAGGAAATCACTTTTGCACTTGTACTAGTGTGGAAAAAACACTTTTTGCACTTGTGATAGTGTTGAAAAACCACATTTCGCACTTGTGTTCGTGTTGAAAAACCACTTTTCGCACTTGTGTTGGTGCAGGAAACTACTTTTGCACTTGTATTAGTGTGGAAAAACCACTTTTCGCACTTGTGTTAATGTTGAAAAACCCCTTTTCGCACTTGTGTTAATGTTGAAAAACCACTTTTCGCACTTGTGTTGGTGCAGGAAACCACTTTTGCACTTGTATTAGTGTGGAAAAAACACTTTTTGCACTTGTGATAGTGTTGAAAAACCACATTTCGCACTTGTGTTAGTGTTGAAAAACCACTTTTCGCACTTGTGTTGGTGCAGGAAACCACTTTTGCACTTGTATTAGCGTGGAAAAAACACTTTTCACACTTGTGTTAGTGTTGAAAACCACTTTTCGCACTTGTATTAGTGTGGAAAAAACACTTTTTGCACTTGTGATAGTGTTGAAAAACCACTTTTCGCACTTGTGTTAGTGTTGAAAAACCACTTTTCGCACTTGTGTTGGTGCAGGAAACCACTTTTGCACTTGTATTAGTGTGGAAAAACCACTTTTCGCACTTGTGTTAGTGTTGAAAAACCACTTTTCGCACTTGTGTTGGTGCAGGGAACCACTTTTGCACTTGTATTAGTGTGGAAAAACCACTTTTCGCACTTGTGTTAGTGTTGAAAAAACACTTTTCGCACTTGTGTTAGTGTTGAAAAACCACTTTTCGCACTTGTGTTGGTGCAGGAAACCACTTTTACATTTGTATTAGTGTGGAAAAAACACTTTTTGCACTTGTTATAGTGTTGAAAAAGCACTTTTCGCACTTGTGTTAGTGTTGAAAAACCACTTTTCGCACTTGTGTTGGTGCAGGAAATCACTTTTGCACTTGTACTAGTGTGGAAAAAACACTTTTTGCACTTGTGATAGTGTTGAAAAACCACTTTTCGCACTTGTGTTAGTGTTGAAAAACCACTTTTCGCACTTGTGTTGGTGCAGGAAACCACTTTTGCACTTGTATTGGTGTGGAAAAAACACTTTTCACACTTGTGTTAGTGTTGAAAAACCACTTTTCGCACTTGTGTTAGTGTTGAAAAACCACTTTTCGCACTTGTGTTGGTGAAGGAAACCACTTTTGCACTTGTATTAGTGTGGAAAAACCACTTTTCGCACTTGTGATAGTGTTGAAGAACCACTTTTCGCACTTGTGTTAGTGTTGAAAAACCACTTTTCGCACTTGTGTTGGTGCAGGAAACCACTTTTGCACTTGTACTAGTGTGGAAAAAACACTTTTTGCACTTGTGATAGTGTTGAAAAACCACTTTTCACACTTGTGTTAGTGATGAAAAACCACTTTTCGCACTTGTGTTGGTGCAGGAAACCACTTTTGCACTTGTATTGGTGTGGAAAAAACACTTTTCACACTTGTGTTAGTGTTGAAAACCCACTTTTCACACTTGTGTTAGTGTTGAAAAACCACTTTTCGCACTTGTGTTGGTGCAGGAAACCACTTTTGCACTTGTATTAGTGTGGAAAAACCACTTTTTGCACTTGTGATAGTGTTGAAAAACCACTTTTCGCACTTGTGTTAGTGTTGAAAAAACACATTTCGCACTTGTGTTTGTGTTGAAAAACCACTTTTCGCACTTGTGTTGGTGCAGGAAACCACTTTTGCACTTGTATTAGTGTGGAAAAAACACTTTTTGCACTTGTGATAGTGTTGAAAAACCACTTTTCGCACTTGTGTTAGTGTTGAAAAACCACTTTTCGCACTTGTGTTCGTGTTGAAAAACCACTTTTCGCACTTGTGTTGGTGCAGGAAACTACTTTTGCACTTGTATTAGTGTGGAAAAACCACTTTTCGCACTTGTGTTAATGTTGAAAAACCCCTTTTCGCACTTGTGTTAATGTTGAAAAACCACTTTTCGCACTTGTGTTGGTGCAGGAAACCACTTTTGCACTTGTATTAGTGTGGAAAAAACACTTTTTGCACTTGTGATAGTGTTGAAAAACCACATTTCGCACTTGTGTTAGTGTTGAAAAACCACTTTTCGCACTTGTGTTGGTGCAGGAAACCACTTTTGCACTTGTATTAGCGTGGAAAAAACACTTTTCACACTTGTGTTAGTGTTGAAAACCACTTTTCGCACTTGTATTAGTGTGGAAAAAACACTTTTTGCACTTGTGATAGTGTTGAAAAACCACTTTTCGCACTTGTGTTAGTGTTGAAAAACCACTTTTCGCACTTGTGTTGGTGCAGGAAACCACTTTTGCACTTGTATTAGTGTGGAAAAACCACTTTTCGCACTTGTGTTAGTGTTGAAAAACCACTTTTCGCACTTGTGTTGGTGCAGGGAACCACTTTTGCACTTGTATTAGTGTGGAAAAACCACTTTTCGCACTTGTGTTAGTGTTGAAAAAACACTTTTCGCACTTGTGTTAGTGTTGAAAAACCACTTTTCGCACTTGTGTTGGTGCAGGAAACCACTTTTACATTTGTATTAGTGTGGAAAAAACACTTTTTGCACTTGTTATAGTGTTGAAAAAGCACTTTTCGCACTTGTGTTAGTGTTGAAAAACCACTTTTCGCACTTGTGTTGGTGCAGGAAATCACTTTTGCACTTGTACTAGTGTGGAAAAAACACTTTTTGCACTTGTGATAGTGTTGAAAAACCACTTTTCGCACTTGTGTTAGTGTTGAAAAACCACTTTTCGCACTTGTGTTGGTGCAGGAAACCACTTTTGCACTTGTATTGGTGTGGAAAAAACACTTTTCACACTTGTGTTAGTGTTGAAAAACCACTTTTCGCACTTGTGTTAGTGTTGAAAAACCACTTTTCGCACTTGTGTTGGTGAAGGAAACCACTTTTGCACTTGTATTAGTGTGGAAAAACCACTTTTCGCACTTGTGATAGTGTTGAAGAACCACTTTTCGCACTTGTGTTAGTGTTGAAAAACCACTTTTCGCACTTGTGTTGGTGCAGGAAACCACTTTTGCACTTGTACTAGTGTGGAAAAAACACTTTTTGCACTTGTGATAGTGTTGAAAAACCACTTTTCACACTTGTGTTAGTGATGAAAAACCACTTTTCGCACTTGTGTTGGTGCAGGAAACCACTTTTGCACTTGTATTGGTGTGGAAAAAACACTTTTCACACTTGTGTTAGTGTTGAAAACCCACTTTTCACACTTGTGTTAGTGTTGAAAAACCACTTTTCGCACTTGTGTTGGTGCAGGAAACCACTTTTACACTTGTATTAGTGTGGAAAAAACACTTTTTGCACTTGTGATAGTGTTGAAAAACCACTTTTCGCACTTGTGTTAGTGTTGAAAAACCACTTTTCGCACTTGTGTTGGTGAAGGAAACCACTTTTGCACTTGTATTAGTGTGGAAAAACCACTTTTCGCACTTGTGATAGTGTTGAAGAACCACTATTCGCACTTGTGTTAGTGTTGAAAAACCACTTTTCGCACTTGTGTTGGTGCAGGAAACCACTTTTGCACTTGTATTAGTGTGGAAAAAACACTTTTTTGCACTTGTGATAGTGTTGAAAAACCACTTTTCGCACTTGTGTTAGTGTTGGAAAACCACTTTTCGCACTTGTGTTAGTGTTGAAAAACCACTTTTCGCACTTGTGTTGGTGCAGGAAACCACTTTTGCACTTGTATTAGTGTGGAAAAACCACTTTTCGCACTTGTGTTAGTGTTGAAAAACCACTTTTCGCACTTGTGTTAGTGTTGAAAAACCACTTTTCGCACTTGTTTTAGTGTTGGAAAACCACTTTTCACACTTGTGTTAGTGTTGAAAAAACACTTTTCGCACTTGTGTTCGTGCAGGAAACCACTTTTGCACTTGTATTAGTGTGGCAAAACCACTTTTCGCACTTGTGTTAGTGTTGAAAAACCACTTTTCGCACTTGTGTTAGTGTTGAAAACCCACTTTTCGCACTTGTGTTGGTGCAGGGAACCACTTTTGCACTTGTATTAGTGTGGAAAAAACACTTTTTACACTTGTGATAGTGTTGAAAAACCACTTTTCGCACTTGTGTTAGTGTTGAACAACCACTTTTCGCACTTATGTTAGTGTTGAAAAACCACTTTTCGCACTTGTGTTGGTGCAGGAAACCACTTTTGCACTTGTATTAGTGTGGAAAAAACACTTTTTGCACTTGTGATAGTGTTGAAAAACCACTTTTCGCACTTGTGTTAGTGTTGAAAAACCACTTTTAGCACTTGTGTTGGTGAAGGAAACCACTTTTGCACTTGTATTAGTGTGGAATAACCACTTTTCTCACTTGTGTTAGTGTTGAAAAACCACTTTTCGCACTTGTGTTAGTGTTGAAAAACCACTTTTCACACTTGTGTTGGTGCAGGAAACCACTTTTGCACTTGTATTAGTGTGGAAAAACCACTTTTTGCACTTGTGATAGTGTTGAAAAACCACTTTTCGCACTTGTGTTAGTGTTGAAAAAACACATTTCGCACTTGTGTTTGTGTTGAAAAACCACTTTTCGCACTTGTGTTGGTGCAGGAAACCACTTTTGCACTTGTATTAGTGTGGAAAAAACACTTTTTGCACTTGTGATAGTGTTGAAAAACCACTTTTCGCACTTGTGTTAGTGTTGAAAAACCACTTTTCGCACTTGTGTTCGTGTTGAAAAACCACTTTTCGCACTTGTGTTGGTGCAGGAAACTACTTTTGCACTTGTATTAGTGTGGAAAAACCACTTTTCGCACTTGTGTTAATGTTGAAAAACCCCTTTTCGCACTTGTGTTAATGTTGAAAAACCACTTTTCGCACTTGTGTTGGTGCAGGAAACCACTTTTGCACTTGTATTAGTGTGGAAAAAACACTTTTTGCACTTGTGATAGTGTTGAAAAACCACATTTCGCACTTGTGTTAGTGTTGAAAAACCACTTTTCGCACTTGTGTTGGTGCAGGAAACCACTTTTGCACTTGTATTAGCGTGGAAAAAACACTTTTCACACTTGTGTTAGTGTTGAAAACCACTTTTCGCACTTGTATTAGTGTGGAAAAAACACTTTTTGCACTTGTGATAGTGTTGAAAAACCACTTTTCGCACTTGTGTTAGTGTTGAAAAACCACTTTTCGCACTTGTGTTGGTGCAGGAAACCACTTTTGCACTTGTATTAGTGTGGAAAAACCACTTTTCGCACTTGTGTTAGTGTTGAAAAACCACTTTTCGCACTTGTGTTGGTGCAGGGAACCACTTTTGCACTTGTATTAGTGTGGAAAAACCACTTTTCGCACTTGTGTTAGTGTTGAAAAAACACTTTTCGCACTTGTGTTAGTGTTGAAAAACCACTTTTCGCACTTGTGTTGGTGCAGGAAACCACTTTTACATTTGTATTAGTGTGGAAAAAACACTTTTTGCACTTGTTATAGTGTTGAAAAAGCACTTTTCGCACTTGTGTTAGTGTTGAAAAACCACTTTTCGCACTTGTGTTGGTGCAGGAAATCACTTTTGCACTTGTACTAGTGTGGAAAAAACACTTTTTGCACTTGTGATAGTGTTGAAAAACCACTTTTCGCACTTGTGTTAGTGTTGAAAAACCACTTTTCGCACTTGTGTTGGTGCAGGAAACCACTTTTGCACTTGTATTGGTGTGGAAAAAACACTTTTCACACTTGTGTTAGTGTTGAAAAACCACTTTTCGCACTTGTGTTAGTGTTGAAAAACCACTTTTCGTACTTGTGTTGGTGAAGGAAACCACTTTTGCACTTGTATTAGTGTGGAAAAACCACTTTTCGCACTTGTGATAGTGTTGAAGAACCACTTTTCGCACTTGTGTTAGTGTTGAAAAACCACTTTTCGCACTTGTGTTGGTGCAGGAAACCACTTTTGCACTTGTACTAGTGTGGAAAAAACACTTTTTGCACTTGTGATAGTGTTGAAAAACCACTTTTCACACTTGTGTTAGTGATGAAAAACCACTTTTCGCACTTGTGTTGGTGCAGGAAACCACTTTTGCACTTGTATTGGTGTGGAAAAAACACTTTTCACACTTGTGTTAGTGTTGAAAACCCACTTTTCACACTTGTGTTAGTGTTGAAAAACCACTTTTCGCACTTGTGTTGGTGCAGGAAACCACTTTTACACTTGTATTAGTGTGGAAAAAACACTTTTTGCACTTGTGATAGTGTTGAAAAACCACTTTTCGCACTTGTGTTAGTGTTGAAAAACCACTTTTCGCACTTGTGTTGGTGAAGGAAACCACTTTTGCACTTGTATTAGTGTGGAAAAACCACTTTTCGCACTTGTGATAGTGTTGAAGAACCACTATTCGCACTTGTGTTAGTGTTGAAAAACCACTTTTCGCACTTGTGTTGGTGCAGGAAACCACTTTTGCACTTGTATTAGTGTGGAAAAACCACTTTTTGCACTTGTGATAGTGTTGAAAAACCACTTTTCGCACTTGTGTTAGTGTTGAAAAAACACATTTCGCACTTGTGTTTGTGTTGAAAAACCACTTTTCGCACTTGTGTTGGTGCAGGAAACCACTTTTGCACTTGTATTAGTGTGGAAAAAACACTTTTTGCACTTGTGATAGTGTTGAAAAACCACTTTTCGCACTTGTGTTAGTGTTGAAAAACCACTTTTCGCACTTGTGTTCGTGTTGAAAAACCACTTTTCGCACTTGTGTTGGTGCAGGAAACTACTTTTGCACTTGTATTAGTGTGGAAAAACCACTTTTCGCACTTGTGTTAATGTTGAAAAACCCCTTTTCGCACTTGTGTTAATGTTGAAAAACCACTTTTCGCACTTGTGTTGGTGCAGGAAACCACTTTTGCACTTGTATTAGTGTGGAAAAAACACTTTTTGCACTTGTGATAGTGTTGAAAAACCACATTTCGCACTTGTGTTAGTGTTGAAAAACCACTTTTCGCACTTGTGTTGGTGCAGGAAACCACTTTTGCACTTGTATTAGCGTGGAAAAAACACTTTTCACACTTGTGTTAGTGTTGAAAACCACTTTTCGCACTTGTATTAGTGTGGAAAAAACACTTTTTGCACTTGTGATAGTGTTGAAAAACCACTTTTCGCACTTGTGTTAGTGTTGAAAAACCACTTTTCGCACTTGTGTTGGTGCAGGAAACCACTTTTGCACTTGTATTAGTGTGGAAAAACCACTTTTCGCACTTGTGTTAGTGTTGAAAAACCACTTTTCGCACTTGTGTTGGTGCAGGGAACCACTTTTGCACTTGTATTAGTGTGGAAAAACCACTTTTCGCACTTGTGTTAGTGTTGAAAAAAACACTTTTCGCACTTGTGTTAGTGTTGAAAAACCACTTTTCGCACTTGTGTTGGTGCAGGAAACCACTTTTACATTTGTATTAGTGTGGAAAAAACACTTTTTGCACTTGTTATAGTGTTGAAAAAGCACTTTTCGCACTTGTGTTAGTGTTGAAAAACCACTTTTCGCACTTGTGTTGGTGCAGGAAATCACTTTTGCACTTGTACTAGTGTGGAAAAAACACTTTTTGCACTTGTGATAGTGTTGAAAAACCACTTTTCGCACTTGTGTTAGTGTTGAAAAACCACTTTTCGCACTTGTGTTGGTGCAGGAAACCACTTTTGCACTTGTATTGGTGTGGAAAAAAACACTTTTCACACTTGTGTTAGTGTTGAAAAACCACTTTTCGCACTTGTGTTAGTGTTGAAAAACCACTTTTCGTACTTGTGTTGGTGAAGGAAACCACTTTTGCACTTGTATTAGTGTGGAAAAACCACTTTTCGCACTTGTGATAGTGTTGAAGAACCACTTTTCGCACTTGTGTTAGTGTTGAAAAACCACTTTTCGCACTTGTGTTGGTGCAGGAAACCACTTTTGCACTTGTACTAGTGTGGAAAAAACACTTTTTGCACTTGTGATAGTGTTGAAAAACCACTTTTCACACTTGTGTTAGTGATGAAAAACCACTTTTCGCACTTGTGTTGGTGCAGGAAACCACTTTTGCACTTGTATTGGTGTGGAAAAAACACTTTTCACACTTGTGTTAGTGTTGAAAACCCACTTTTCACACTTGTGTTAGTGTTGAAAAACCACTTTTCGCACTTGTGTTGGTGCAGGAAACCACTTTTACACTTGTATTAGTGTGGAAAAAACACTTTTTGCACTTGTGATAGTGTTGAAAAACCACTTTTCGCACTTGTGTTAGTGTTGAAAAACCACTTTTCGCACTTGTGTTGGTGAAGGAAACCACTTTTGCACTTGTATTAGTGTGGAAAAACCACTTTTCGCACTTGTGATAGTGTTGAAGAACCACTATTCGCACTTGTGTTAGTGTTGAAAAACCACTTTTCGCACTTGTGTTGGTGCAGGAAACCACTTTTGCACTTGTATTAGTGTGGAAAAAACACTTTTTGCACTTGTGATAGTGTTGAAAAACCACTTTTCGCACTTGTGTTAGTGTTGGAAAACCACTTTTCGCACTTGTGTTAGTGTTGAAAAACCACTTTTCGCACTTGTGTTGGTGCAGGAAACCACTTTTGCACTTGTATTAGTGTGGAAAAACCACTTTTCGCACTTGTGTTAGTGTTGAAAAACCACTTTTCGCACTTGTGTTAGTGTTGAAAAACCACTTTTCGCACTTGTTTTAGTGTTGGAAAACCACTTTTCACACTTGTGTTAGTGTTGAAAAAACACTTTTCGCACTTGTGTTCGTGCAGGAAACCACTTTTGCACTTGTATTAGTGTGGCAAAACCACTTTTCGCACTTGTGTTAGTGTTGAAAAACCACTTTTCGCACTTGTGTTAGTGTTGAAAACCCACTTTTCGCACTTGTGTTGGTGCAGGGAACCACTTTTGCACTTGTATTAGTGTGGAAAAAACACTTTTTACACTTGTGATAGTGTTGAAAAACCACTTTTCGCACTTGTGTTAGTGTTGAACAACCACTTTTCGCACTTATGTTAGTGTTGAAAAACCACTTTTCGCACTTGTGTTGGTGCAGGAAACCACTTTTGCACTTGTATTAGTGTGGAAAAAACACTTTTTGCACTTGTGATAGTGTTGAAAAACCACTTTTCGCACTTGTGTTAGTGTTGAAAAACCACTTTTAGCACTTGTGTTGGTGAAGGAAACCACTTTTGCACTTGTATTAGTGTGGAATAACCACTTTTCTCACTTGTGTTAGTGTTGAAAAACCACTTTTCGCACTTGTGTTAGTGTTGAAAAACCACTTTTCACACTTGTGTTGGTGCAGGAAACCACTTTTGCACTTGTATTAGTGTGGAAAAACCACTTTTTGCACTTGTGATAGTGTTGAAAAACCACTTTTCGCACTTGTGTTAGTGTTGAAAAAACACATTTCGCACTTGTGTTTGTGTTGAAAAACCACTTTTCGCACTTGTGTTGGTGCAGGAAACCACTTTTGCACTTGTATTAGTGTGGAAAAAACAATTTTTGCACTTGTGATAGTGTTGAAAAACCACTTTTCGCACTTGTGTTAGTGTTGAAAAACCACTTTTCGCACTTGTGTTCGTGTTGAAAAACCACTTTTCGCACTTGTGTTGGTGCAGGGAACCACTTTTGCACTTGTATTAGTGTGGAAAAAACACTTTTTACACTTGTGATAGTGTTGAAAAACCACTTTTCGCACTTGTGTTAGTGTTGAAAAACCACTTTTCGCACTTATGTTAGTGTTGAAAAACCACTTTTCGCACTTGTGTTGGTGCAGGAAACCACTTTTGCACTTGTATTAGTGTGGAAAAAACACTTTTTGCACTTGTGATAGTGTTGAAAAACCACTTTTCGCACTTGTGTTAGTGTTGAAAAACCACTTTTAGCACTTGTGTTGGTGAAGGAAACCACTTTTGCACTTGTATTAGTGTGGAAAAACCACTTTTCTCACTTGTGTTAGTGTTGAAAAACCACTTTTCGCACTTGTGTTAGTGTTGAAAAACCACTTTTCACACTTGTGTTGGTGCAGGAAACCACTTTTGCACTTGTATTAGTGTGGAAAAACCACTTTTTGCACTTGTGATAGTGTTGAAAAACCACTTTTCGCACTTGTGTTAGTGTTGAAAAAACACATTTCGCACTTGTGTTTGTGTTGAAAAACCACTTTTCGCACTTGTGTTGGTGCAGGAAACCACTTTTGCACTTGTATTAGTGTGGAAAAAACACTTTTTGCACTTGTGATAGTGTTGAAAAACCACTTTTCGCACTTGTGTTAGTTTTGAAAAACCACTTTTCGCACTTGTGTTCGTGTTGAAAAACCACTTTTCGCACTTGTGTTGGTGCAGGAAACTACTTTTGCACTTGTATTAGTGTGGAAAAACCACTTTTCGCACTTGTGTTAATGTTGAAAAACCCCTTTTCGCACTTGTGTTAATGTTGAAAAACCACTTTTCGCACTTGTGTTGGTGCAGGAAACCACTTTTGCACTTGTATTAGTGTGGAAAAAACACTTTTTGCACTTGTGATAGTGTTGAAAAACCACATTTCGCACTTGTGTTAGTGTTGAAAAACCGCTTTTCGCACTTGTGTTGGTGCAGGAAACCACTTTTGCACTTGTATTAGCGTGGAAAAAACACTTTTCACACTTGTGTTAGTGTTGAAAACCACTTTTCGCACTTGTATTAGTGTGGAAAAAACACTTTTTGCACTTGTGATAGTGTTGAAAAACCACTTTTCGCACTTGTGTTAGTGTTGAAAAACCACTTTTCGCACTTGTGTTGGTGCAGGAAACCACTTTTGCACTTGTATTAGTGTGGAAAAACCACTTTTCGCACTTGTGTTAGTGTTGAAAAACCACTTTTCGCACTTGTGTTGGTGCAGGGAACCACTTTTGCACTTGTATAAGTGTGGAAAAACCACTTTTCGCACTTGTGTTAGTGTTGAAAAAACACTTTTCGCACTTGTGTTAGTGTTGAAAAACCACTTTTCGCACTTGTGTTGGTGCAGGAAACCACTTTTACATTTGTATTAGTGTGGAAAAAACACTTTTTGCACTTGTGATAGTGTTGAAAAAGCACTTTTCGCACTTGTGTTAGTGTTGAAAAACCACTTTTCGCACTTGTGTTGGTGCAGGAAATCACTTTTGCACTTGTACTAGTGTGGAAAAAACACTTTTTGCACTTGTGATAGTGTTGAAAAACCACTTTTCGCACTTGTGTTAGTGTTGAAAAACCACTTTTCGCACTTGTGTTGGTGCAGGAAATCACTTTTGCACTTGTATTGGTGTGGAAAAAACACTTTTCACACTTGTGTTAGTGTTGAAAAACCACTTTTCGCACTTGTGTTGGTGAAGGAAACCACTTTTGCAGTTGTATTAGTGTGGAAAAACCACTTTTCGCACTTGTGTTAGTGTTGAAAAACCACTTTTCGCACTTGTGTTGGTGAAGGAAACCACTTTTGCAGTTGTATTAGTGTGGAAAAACCACTTTTCGCACTTGTGATAGTGTTGAAGAACCACTTTTCGCACTTGTGTTAGTGTTGAAAAACCACTTTTCGCACTTGTGTTGGTGCAGGAAACCACTTTTGCACTTGTACTAGTGTGGAAAAAACACTTTTTGCACTTGTGATAGTGTTGAAAAACCACTTTTCACACTTGTGTTAGTGATGAAAAACCACTTTTCGCACTTGTGTTGGTGCAGGAAACCACTTTTGCACTTGTATTGGTGTGGAAAAAACACTTTTCACACTTGTGTTAGTGTTGAAAACCCACTTTTCACACTTGTGTTAGTGTTGAAAAACCACTTTTCGCACTTGTGTTGGTGCAGGAAACCACTTTTACACTTGTATTAGTGTGGAAAAAACACTTTTTGCACTTGTGATAGTGTTGAAAAACCACTTTTCGCACTTGTGTTAGTGTTGAAAAACCACTTTTCGCACTTGTGTTGGTGAAGGAAACCACTTTTGCACTTGTATTAGTGTGGAAAAACCACTTTTCGCACTTGTGATAGTGTTGAAGAACCACTATTCGCACTTGTGTTAGTGTTGAAAAACCACTTTTCGCACTTGTGTTGGTGCAGGAAACCACTTTTGCACTTGTATTAGTGTGGAAAAAACACTTTTTGCACTTGTGATAGTGTTGAAAAACCACTTTTCGCACTTGTGTTAGTGTTGGAAAACCACTTTTCGCACTTGTGTTAGTGTTGAAAAACCACTTTTCGCACTTGTGTTGGTGCAGGAAACCACTTTTGCACTTGTATTAGTGTGGAAAAACCACTTTTCGCACTTGTGTTAGTGTTGAAAAACCACTTTTCGCACTTGTGTTAGTGTTGAAAAACCACTTTTCGCACTTGTTTTAGTGTTGGAAAACCACTTTTCACACTTGTGTTAGTGTTGAAAAAACACTTTTCGCACTTGTGTTCGTGCAGGAAACCACTTTTGCACTTGTATTAGTGTGGAAAAACCACTTTTCGCACTTGTGTTAGTGTTGAAAAACAACTTTTTGCACTTGTGTTGGTGTTGAAAAACCACTTTTCGCACTTGTGTTGGTGCAGGAAACCACTTTTGCACTTGTATTAGTGTGGAAAAAACACTTTTCGCAATTGTGTTAGTGTTGAATAACCACTTTTCGCACTTGTGTTAGTGTTGAAAAACCACTTTTCGCACTTGTGTTGGTGCAGGAAACCACTTTTGCACTTGTATTAGTGTGGAAAAAACACTTTTTGCACTTGTGATAGTGTTGAAAAACAACTTTTCGCACTTGTGTTAGTGTTGAAAAACCACTTTTCGCACTTGTGTTGGTGCAGGAAACCACTTTTGCACTTGTATTAGTGTGGCAAAACCACTTTTCGCACTTGTGTTAGTGTTGAAAAACCACTTTTCGCACTTGTGTTAGTGTTGAAAAACCACTTTTCGCACTTGTGTTGGTGCAGGAAACCACTTTTGCACTTGTATTAGTGTGGAAAAAACACTTTTTGCACTTGTGATAGAGTTGAAAAACCACTTTTCGCACTTGTGTTAGTGTTGAAAAACCACTTTTCGCACTTGTGTTGGTGCAGGAAACCACTTTTGCACTTGTATTAGTGTGGAAAAACCACTTTTTGCACTTGTGATAGTGTTGAAAAACCACTTTTCGCACTTGTGTTAGTGTTGAAAAAACACATTTCGCACTTGTGTTTGTGTTGAAAAACCACTTTTCGCACTTGTGTTGGTGCAGGAAACCACTTTTGCACTTGTATTAGTGTGGAAAAAACACTTTTTGCACTTGTGATAGTGTTGAAAAACCACTTTTCGCACTTGTGTTAGTGTTGAACACTTTTGCACTTGTATTAGTGTGGAAAAAACACTTTTTGCACTTGTGATAGTGTTGAAAAACCACTTTTCGCACTTGTGTTAGTGTTGAAAAACCACTTTTCGCACTTGTGTTCGTGTTGAAAAACCACTTTTCGCACTTGTGTTGGTGCAGGAAACTACTTTTGCACTTGTATTAGTGTGGAAAAACCACTTTTCGCACTTGTGTTAATGTTGAAAAACCCCTTTTCGCACTTGTGTTAATGTTGAAAAACCACTTTTCGCACTTGTGTTGGTGCAGGAAACCACTTTTGCACTTGTATTAGTGTGGAAAAAACACTTTTTGCACTTGTGATAGTGTTGAAAAACCACATTTCGCACTTGTGTTAGTGTTGAAAAACCACTTTTCGCACTTGTGTTGGTGCAGGAAACCACTTTTGCACTTGTATTAGCGTGGAAAAAACACTTTTCACACTTGTGTTAGTGTTGAAAACCACTTTTCGCACTTGTATTAGTGTGGAAAAAACACTTTTTGCACTTGTGATAGTGTTGAAAAACCACTTTTCGCACTTGTGTTAGTGTTGAAAAAACCACTTTTCGCACTTGTGTTGGTGCAGGAAACCACTTTTGCACTTGTATTAGTGTGGAAAAACCACTTTTCGCACTTGTGTTAGTGTTGAAAAACCACTTTTCGCACTTGTGTTGGTGCAGGGAACCACTTTTGCACTTGTATTAGTGTGGAAAAACCACTTTCGCACTTGTGTTAGTGTTGAAAAAACACTTTTCGCACTTGTGTTAGTGTTGAAAAACCACTTTTCGCACTTGTGTTGGTGCAGGAAACCACTTTTACATTTGTATTAGTGTGGAAAAAACACTTTTTGCACTTGTTATAGTGTTGAAAAAGCACTTTTCGCACTTGTGTTAGTGTTGAAAAACCACTTTTTGCACTTGTGTTGGTGCAGGAAATCACTTTTGCACTTGTACTAGTGTGGAAAAAACACTTTTTGCACTTGTGATAGTGTTGAAAAACCACTTTTCGCACTTGTGTTAGTGTTGAAAAACCACTTTTCGCACTTGTGTTGGTGCAGGAAACCACTTTTGCACTTGTATTGGTGTGGAAAAAACACTTTTCACACTTGTGTTAGTGTTGAAAAACCACTTTTCGCACTTGTGTTAGTGTTGAAAAACCACTTTTCGCACTTGTGTTGGTGAAGGAAACCACTTTTGCACTTGTATTAGTGTGGAAAAACCACTTTTCGCACTTGTGATAGTGTTGAAGAACCACTTTTCCACTTGTGTTAGTGTTGAAAAACCACTTTTCGCACTTGTGTTGGTGCAGGAAACCACTTTTGCACTTGTACTAGTGTGGAAAAAAACACTTTTTGCACTTGTGATAGTGTTGAAAAACCACTTTTCACACTTGTGTTAGTGATGAAAAACCACTTTTCGCACTTGTGTTGGTGCAGGAAACCACTTTTGCACTTGTATTGGTGTGGAAAAAACACTTTTCACACTTGTGTTAGTGTTGAAAACCCACTTTTCACACTTGTGTTAGTGTTGAAAAACCACTTTTCGCACTTGTGTTGGTGCAGGAAACCACTTTTACACTTGTATTAGTGTGGAAAAAACACTTTTTGCACTTGTGATAGTGTTGAAAAACCACTTTTCGCACTTGTGTTAGTGTTGAAAAACCACTTTTCGCACTTGTGTTGGTGAAGGAAACCACTTTTGCACTTGTATTAGTGTGGAAAAACCACTTTTCGCACTTGTGATAGTGTTGAAGAACCACTATTCGCACTTGTGTTAGTGTTGAAAAACCACTTTTCGCACTTGTGTTGGTGCAGGAAACCACTTTTGCACTTGTATTAGTGTGGAAAAAACACTTTTTGCACTTGTGATAGTGTTGAAAAACCACTTTTCGCACTTGTGTTAGTGTTGGAAAACCACTTTTTGCACTTGTGTTAGTGTTGAAAAACCACTTTTCGCACTTGTGTTGGTGCAGGAAACCACTTTTGCACTTGTATTAGTGTGGAAAAACCACTTTTCGCACTTGTGTTAGTGTTGAAAAACCACTTTTCGCACTTGTGTTAGTGTTGAAAAACCACTTTTCGCACTTGTTTTAGTGTTGGAAAACCACTTTTCACACTTGTGTTAGTGTTGAAAAAACACTTTTCGCACTTGTGTTGGTGAAGGAAACCACTTTTGCAGTTGTATTAGTGTGGAAAAACCACTTTTCGCACTTGTGATAGTGTTGAAGAACCACTTTTCGCACTTGTGTTAGTGTTGAAAAACCACTTTTCGCACTTGTGTTGGTGCAGGAAACCACTTTTGCACTTGTACTAGTGTGGAAAAAACACTTTTTGCACTTGTGATAGTGTTGAAAAACCACTTTTCACACTTGTGTTAGTGATGAAAAACCACTTTTCGCACTTGTGTTGGTGCAGGAAACCACTTTTGCACTTGTATTGGTGTGGAAAAAACACTTTTCACACTTGTGTTAGTGTTGAAAACCCACTTTTCACACTTGTGTTAGTGTTGAAAAACTACTTTTCGCACTTGTGTTGGTGCAGGAAACCACTTTTACACTTGTATTAGTGTGGAAAAAACACTTTTTGCACTTGTGATAGTGTTGAAAAACCACTTTTCGCACTTGTGTTAGTGTTGAAAAACCACTTTTCGCACTTGTGTTGGTGAAGGAAACCACTTTTGCACTTGTATTAGTGTGGAAAAACCACTTTTCGCACTTGTGATAGTGTTGAAGAACCACTATTCGCACTTGTGTTAGTGTTGAAAAACCACTTTTCGCACTTGTGTTGGTGCAGGAAACCACTTTTGCACTTGTATTAGTGTGGAAAAAACACTTTTTGCACTTGTGATAGTGTTGAAAAACCACTTTTCGCACTTGTGTTAGTGTTGGAAAACCACTTTTCGCACTTGTGTTAGTGTTGAAAAACCACTTTTCGCACTTGTGTTGGTGCAGGAAACCACTTTTGCACTTGTATTAGTGTGGAAAAACCACTTTTCGCACTTGTGTTAGTGTTGAAAAACCACTTTTCGCACTTGTGTTAGTGTTGAAAAACCACTTTTCGCACTTGTTTTAGTGTTGGAAAACCACTTTTCGCACTTGTGTTAGTGTTGAAAAAACACTTTTCGCACTTGTGTTCGTGCAGGAAACCACTTTTGCACTTGTATTAGTGTGGAAAAACCACTTTTCGCACTTGTGTTAGTGTTGAAAAACAACTTTTTGCACTTGTGTTGGTGTTGAAAAACCACTTTTCGCACTTGTGTTGGTGCAGGAAACCACTTTTGCACTTGTATTAGTGTGGAAAAAACACTTTTCGCAATTGTGTTAGTGTTGAAAAACCACTTTTCGCACTTGTGTTAGTGTTGAAAAACCACTTTTCGCACTTGTGTTGGTGCAGGAAACCACTTTTGCACTTGTATTAGTGTGGAAAAAACACTTTTTGCACTTGTGATAGTGTTGAAAAACAACTTTTCGCACTTGTGTTAGTGTTGAAAAACCACTTTTCGCACTTGTGTTGGTGCAGGAAACCACTTTTGCACTTGTATTAGTGTGGCAAAACCACTTTTCGCACTTGTGTTAGTGTTGAAAAACCACTTTTCGCACTTGTGTTAGTGTTGAAAAACCACTTTTCGCACTTGTGTTGGTGCAGGAAACCACTTTTGCACTTGTATTAGTGTGGAAAAAACACTTTTTGCACTTGTGATAGAGTTGAAAAACCACTTTTCGCACTTGTGTTAGTGTTGAAAAACCACTTTTCGCACTTGTGTTGGTGCAGGAAACCACTTTTGCACTTGTATTAGTGTGGAAAAACCACTTTTTGCACTTGTGATAGTGTTGAAAAACCACTTTTCGCACTTGTGTTAGTGTTGAAAAAACACATTTCGCACTTGTGTTTGTGTTGAAAAACCACTTTTCGCACTTGTGTTGGTGCAGGAAACCACTTTTGCACTTGTATTAGTGTGGAAAAAACACTTTTTGCACTTGTGATAGTGTTGAAAAACCACTTTTCGCACTTGTGTTAGTGTTGAAAAACCACTTTTCGCACTTGTGTTCGTGTTGAAAAACCACTTTTCGCACTTGTGTTGGTGCAGGAAACTACTTTTGCACTTGTATTAGTGTGGAAAAACCACTTTTCGCACTTGTGTTAATGTTGAAAAACCCCTTTTCGCACTTGTGTTAATGTTGAAAAACCACTTTTCGCACTTGTGTTGGTGCAGGAAACCACTTTTGCACTTGTATTAGTGTGGAAAAAACACTTTTTGCACTTGTGATAGTGTTGAAAAACCACATTTCGCACTTGTGTTAGTGTTGAAAAACCACTTTTCGCACTTGTGTTGGTGCAGGAAACCACTTTTGCACTTGTATTAGCGTGGAAAAAACACTTTTCACACTTGTGTTAGTGTTGAAAACCACTTTTCGCACTTGTATTAGTGTGGAAAAAACACTTTTTGCACTTGTGATAGTGTTGAAAAACCACTTTTCGCACTTGTGTTAGTGTTGAAAAACCACTTTTCGCACTTGTGTTGGTGCAGGAAACCACTTTTGCACTTGTATTAGTGTGGAAAAACCACTTTTCGCACTTGTGTTAGTGTTGAAAAACCACTTTTCGCACTTGTGTTGGTGCAGGGAACCACTTTTGCACTTGTATTAGTGTGGAAAAACCACTTTTCGCACTTGTGTTAGTGTTGAAAAAACACTTTTCGCACTTGTGTTAGTGTTGAAAAACCACTTTTCGCACTTGTGTTGGTGCAGGAAACCACTTTTACATTTGTATTAGTGTGGAAAAAACACTTTTTGCACTTGTTATAGTGTTGAAAAAGCACTTTTCGCACTTGTGTTAGTGTTGAAAAACCACTTTTTGCACTTGTGTTGGTGCAGGAAATCACTTTTGCACTTGTACTAGTGTGGAAAAAACACTTTTTGCACTTGTGATAGTGTTGAAAAACCACTTTTCGCACTTGTGTTAGTGTTGAAAAACCACTTTTCGCACTTGTGTTGGTGCAGGAAACCACTTTTGCACTTGTATTGGTGTGGAAAAAACACTTTTCACACTTGTGTTAGTGTTGAAAAACCACTTTTCGCACTTGTGTTAGTGTTGAAAAACCACTTTTCGCACTTGTGTTGGTGAAGGAAACCACTTTTGCACTTGTATTAGTGTGGAAAAACCACTTTTCGCACTTGTGATAGTGTTGAAGAACCACTTTTCGCACTTGTGTTAGTGTTGAAAAACCACTTTTCGCACTTGTGTTGGTGCAGGAAACCACTTTTGCACTTGTACTAGTGTGGAAAAAACACTTTTTGCACTTGTGATAGTGTTGAAAAACCACTTTTCACACTTGTGTTAGTGATGAAAAACCACTTTTCGCACTTGTGTTGGTGCAGGAAACCACTTTTGCACTTGTATTGGTGTGGAAAAAACACTTTTCACACTTGTGTTAGTGTTGAAAACCCACTTTTCACACTTGTGTTAGTGTTGAAAAACCACTTTTCGCACTTGTGTTGGTGCAGGAAACCACTTTTACACTTGTATTAGTGTGGAAAAAACACTTTTTGCACTTGTGATAGTGTTGAAAAACCACTTTTCGCACTTGTGTTAGTGTTGAAAAACCACTTTTCGCACTTGTGTTGGTGAAGGAAACCACTTTTGCACTTGTATTAGTGTGGAAAAACCACTTTTAGCACTTGTGATAGTGTTGAAGAACCACTATTCGCACTTGTGTTAGTGTTGAAAAACCACTTTTCGCACTTGTGTTGGTGCAGGAAAACACTTTTGCACTTGTATTAGTGTGGAAAAAACACTTTTTGCACTTGTGATAGTGTTGAAAAACCACTTTTCGCACTTGTGTTAGTGTTGGAAAACCACTTTTCGCACTTGTGTTAGTGTTGAAAAACCACTTTTCGCACTTGTGTTGGTGCAGGAAACCACTTTTGCACTTGTATTAGTGTGGAAAAACCACTTTTCGCACTTGTGTTAGTGTTGAAAAACCACTTTTCGCACTTGTGTTAGTGTTGAAAAACCACTTTTCGCACTTGTTTTAGTGTTGGAAAACCACTTTTCACACTTGTGTTAGTGTTGAAAAAACACTTTTCGCACTTGTGTTCGTGCAGGAAACCACTTTTGCACTTGTATTAGTGTGGAAAAACCACTTTTCGCACTTGTGTTAGTGTTGAAAAACAACTTTTTGCACTTGTGTTGGTGTTGAAAAACCACTTTTCGCACTTGTGTTGGTGCAGGAAACCACTTTTGCACTTGTATTAGTGTGGAAAAAACACTTTTCGCAATTGTGTTAGTGTTGAAAAACCACTTTTCGCACTTGTGTTAGTGTTGAAAAACCACTTTTCGCACTTGTGTTGGTGCAGGAAACCACTTTTGCACTTGTATTAGTGTGGAAAAAACACTTTTTGCACTTGTGATAGTGTTGAAAAACAACTTTTCGCACTTGTGTTAGTGTTGAAAAACCACTTTTCGCACTTGTGTTGGTGCAGGAAACCACTTTTGCACTTGTATTAGTGTGGCAAAACCACTTTTCGCACTTGTGTTAGTGTTGAAAAACCACTTTTCGCACTTGTGTTAGTGTTGAAAAACCACTTTTCGCACTTGTGTTGGTGCAGGAAACCACTTTTGCACTTGTATTAGTGTGGAAAAAACACTTTTTGCACTTGTGATAGTGTTGAAAAACCACTTTTCGCACTTGTGTTAGTGTTGAAAAACCACTTTTCGCACTTGTGTTGGTGCAGGAAACCACTTTTGCACTTGTATTAGTGTGGCAAAACCACTTTTCGCACTTGTGTTAGTGTTGAAAAACCACTTTTCGCACTTGTGTTAGTGTTGAAAAACCACTTTTCGCACTTGTGTTGGTGCAGGGAACCACTTTTGCACTTGTATTAGTGTGGAAAAAACACTTTTTGCACTTGTGATAGTGTTGAAAAACCACTTTTCGCACTTGTGTTAGTGTTGAAAAACCACTTTTAGCACTTGTGTTGGTGAAGGAAACCACTTTTGCACTTGTATTAGTGTGGAAAAACCACTTTTCTCACTTGTGTTAGTGTTGAAAAACCACTTTTCGCACTTGTGTTAGTGTTGAAAAACCACTTTTCGCACTTGTGTTGGTGCAGGAAACCACTTTTGCACTTGTATTAGTGTGGAAAAACCACTTTTTGCACTTGTGATAGTGTTGAAAAACCACTTTTCGCACTTGTGTTAGTGTTGAAAAAACACATTTCGCACTTGTGTTTGTGTTGAAAAACCACTTTTCGCACTTGTGTTGGTGCAGGAAACCACTTTTGCACTTGTATTAGTGTGGAAAAAACACTTTTTGCACTTGTGATAGTGTTGAAAAACCACTTTTCGCACTTGTGTTAGTGTTGAAAAACCACTTTTCGCACTTGTGTTCGTGTTGAAAAACCACTTTTCGCACTTGTGTTGGTGCAGGAAACTACTTTTGCACTTGTATTAGTGTGGAAAAACCACTTTTCGCACTTGTGTTAATGTTGAAAAACCCCTTTTCGCACTTGTGTTAATGTTGAAAAACCACTTTTCGCACTTGTGTTGGTGCAGGAAACCACTTTTGCACTTGTATTAGTGTGGAAAAAACACTTTTTGCACTTGTGATAGTGTTGAAAAACCACATTTAGCACTTGTGTTAGTGTTGAAAAACCACTTTTCGCACTTGTGTTGGTGCAGGAAACCACTTTTGCACTTGTATTAGCGTGGAAAAAACACTTTTCACACTTGTGTTAGTGTTGAAAACCACTTTTCGCACTTGTATTAGTGTGGAAAAAACACTTTTTGCACTTGTGATAGTGTTGAAAAACCACTTTTCGCACTTGTGTTAGTGTTGAAAAACCACTTTTCGCACTTGTGTTGGTGCAGGAAACCACTTTTGCACTTGTATTAGTGTGGAAAAACCACTTTTCGCACTTGTGTTAGTGTTGAAAAACCACTTTTCGCACTTGTGTTGGTGCAGGGAACCACTTTTGCACTTGTATTAGTGTGGAAAAACCACTTTTCGCACTTGTGTTAGTGTTGAAAAACCACTTTTCGCACTTGTGTTGGTGCAGGAAACCACTTTTGCACTTGTATTAGTGTGGAAAAACCACTTTTCGCACTTGTGTTAGTGTTGAAAAACCACTTTTCGCACTTGTGTTGGTGCAGGGAACCACTTTTGCACTTGTATTAGTGTGGAAAAACCACTTTTCGCACTTGTGTTAGTGTTGAAAAACCACTTTTCGCACTTGTGTTAGTGTTGAAAAACCACTTTTCGCACTTGTGTTGGTGCAGGAAACCACTTTTGCACTTGTATTAGTGTGGAAAAACCACTTTTCGCACTTGTGTTAGTGTTGAAAAACCACTTTTTGCACTTGTGTTAGTGTTGAAAAACCACTTTTCGCACTTGTGTTGGTGCAGGAAACCACTTTTGCACTTGTATTAGTGTGGAAAAACCACTTTTCGCACTTGTGTTAGTGTTGAAAAACCACTTTTCGCACTTGTGTTAGTGTTGAAAAACCACTTTTCGCACTTGCGTTGGTGCAGGAAACCATTTTTGCACTTGTATTAGTGTGGAAAAAACACTTTTTGCACTTGTGATAGTGTTGAAAAACGACTTTTCGCACTTGTGTTAGTGTTGAAAAACCACTTTTCGCACTTGTGTTGGTGCAGGAAACCACTTTTGCACGTGTATTAATGTGGAAAAACCACTTTTCGCACTTGTGTTAGTGTTGAAAAACCACTTTTCGCACTTGTGTTAGTGTTGAAAAACCACTTTTCCCACTTGTGTTAGTGTTGAAAAACCACTTTTCGCACTTGTGTTGGTGCAGGAAACCACTTTTGCACTTGTATTAGTGTGGAAAAATCACTTTTTGCACTTGTGATAGTGTTGAAAAACCACTTTTCGCACTTGTGTTAGTGTTGAAAAACCACTTTTCGCACTTGTGTTAGTGTTGAAAAACCACTTTTCGCACTTGTGTTGGTGCAGGAAACCACTTTTGCACTTGTATTAGTGTGGAAAAAACACTATTCGCACTTGTGTTTGTGTTGAAAAACCACTTTTCGCACTTGTGTTAGTGTTGAAAAACCACTTTTCGCACTTGCGTTGGTGCAGGAAACCACTTTTGCACTTGTATTAGTGTGGAAAAAACACTTTTTGCACTTGTGATAGTGTTGAAAAACCACTTTTCGCACTTGTGTTAGTGTTGAAAAACCACTTTTCGCACTTGTGTTGGTGAAGGAAACCACTTTTGCACTTGTATTAGTGTGGAAAAAACACTTTTTGCACTTGTGATAGTGTTGAAAAACCACTTTTCGCACTTGTGTTATTGTTGAAAAACCACTTTTTGCACTTGTGTTAGTGTTGAAAAACCACTTTTCGCACTTGTGTTGGTGCAGGAAACCACTTTTGCACTTGTATTAGTGTGGAAAAAACACTTTTTGCACTTGTGATAGTGTTGAAAAACCACTTTTCGCACTTGTGTTAGTGTTGAAAAACCACTTTTCGCACTTGTGTTGGTGCAGGAAACCACTTTTGCACTTGTATTAGTGTGGAAAAAACACTTTTCGCAATTGTGTTAGTGTTGAAAAACCACTTTTCGCACTTGTGTTAGTGTTGAAAAACCACTTTTCGCACTTGTGTTGGTGCAGGAAACCACTTTTGCACTTGTATTAGTGTGGAAAAAACACTTTTTGCACTTGTGATAGTGTTGAAAAACAACTTTTCGCACTTGTGTTAGTGTTGAAAAACCACTTTTCGCACTTGTGTTGGTGCAGGAAACCACTTTTGCACTTGTATTAGTGTGGCAAAACCACTTTTCGCACTTGTGTTAGTGTTGAAAAACCACTTTTCGCACTTGTGTTAGTGTTGAAAAACCACTTTTCGCACTTGTGTTGGTGCAGGAAACCACTTTTGCACTTGTATTAGTGTGGAAAAAACACTTTTTGCACTTGTGATAGTGTTGAAAAACCACTTTTCGCACTTGTGTTAGTGTTGAAAAACCACTTTTCGCACTTGTGTTGGTGCAGGAAACCACTTTTGCTTGTATTAGTGTGGCAAAACCACTTTTCGCACTTGTGTTAGTGTTGAAAAACCACTTTTCGCACTTGTGTTAGTGTTGAAAACCCCACTTTTCGCACTTGTGTTGGTGCAGGGAACCACTTTTGCACTTGTATTAGTGTGGAAAAAACACTTTTTACACTTGTGATAGTGTTGAAAAACCACTTTTCGCACTTGTGTTAGTGTTGAAAAACCACTTTTCGCACTTATGTTAGTGTTGAAAAACCACTTTTCGCACTTGTGTTGGTGAAGGAAACCACTTTTGCACTTGTATTAGTGTGGAAAAAACACTTTTTGCACTTGTGATAGTGTTGAAAAACCACTTTTCGCACTTGTGTTAGTGTTGAAAAAACCACTTTTAGCACTTGTGTTGGTGAAGGAAACCACTTTTGCACTTGTTTTAGTGTGGAAAAACCACTTTTCTCACTTGTGTTAGTGTTGAAAAAACCACTTTTCGCACTTGTGTTAGTGTTGAAAAACCACTTTTCAACTTGTGTTGGTGCAGGAAACCACTTTTGCACTTGTATTAGTGTGGAAAAACCACTTTTTGCACTTGTGATAGTGTTGAAAAACCACTTTTCGCACTTGTGTTAGTGTTGAAAAAACACATTTCGCACTTGTGTTTGTGTTGAAAAACCACTTTTCGCACTTGTGTTGTGCAGGAAACCACTTTTGCACTTGTATTAGTGTGGAAAAAAACACTTTTTGCACTTGTGATAGTGTTGAAAAACCACTTTTCGCACTTGTGTTAGTGTTGAAAAACCACTTTTCGCACTTGTGTTCGTGTTGAAAAACCACTTTTTGCACTTGTGTTGGTGCAGGGAACCACTTTTGCACTTGTATTAGTGTGGAAAAAACACTTTTTACACTTGTGATAGTGTTGAAAAACAACTTTTCGCACTTGTGTTAGTGTTGAAAAACACTTTTCGCACTTATGTTAGTGTTGAAAAACCACTTTTCGCACTTGTGTTGGTGCAGGAAACCACTTTTGCACTTGTATTAGTGTGGCAAAACCACTTTTCGCACTTGTGTTAGTGTTGAAAAACACTTTTCGCACTTGTGTTAGTGTTGAAAAACCACTTTTCGCACTTGTGTTGGTGCAGGAAACCACTTTTGCACTTGTATTAGTGTGGAAAAAACACTTTTTGCACTTGTGATAGAGTTGAAAAACCACTTTTCGCACTTGTGTTAGTGTTGAAAAACCACTTTTCGCACTTGTGTTGGTGCAGGAAACCACTTTTGCACTTGTATTAGTGTGGAAAAACCACTTTTTGCACTTGTGATAGTGTTGAAAAACCACTTTTCGCACTTGTGTTAGTGTTGAAAAAACACATTTCGCACTTGTGTTTGTGTTGAAAAACCACTTTTCGCACTTGTGTTGGTGCAGGAAACCACTTTTGCACTTGTATTAGTGTGGAAAAAACACTTTTTGCACTTGTGATAGTGTTGAAAAACCACTTTTCGCACTTGTGTTAGTGTTGAAAAACCACTTTTCGCACTTGTGTTCGTGTTGAAAAACCACTTTTCGCACTTGTGTTGGTGCAGGAAACTACTTTTGCACTTGTATTAGTGTGGAAAAACCACTTTTCGCACTTGTGTTAATGTTGAAAAACCCCTTTTCGCACTTGTGTTAATGTTGAAAAACCACTTTTCGCACTTGTGTTGGTGCAGGAAACCACTTTTGCACTTGTATTAGTGTGGAAAAAACACTTTTTGCACTTGTGATAGTGTTGAAAAACCACATTTCGCACTTGTGTTAGTGTTGAAAAACCACTTTTCGCACTTGTGTTGGTGCAGGAAACCACTTTTGCACTTGTATTAGCGTGGAAAAAACACTTTTCACACTTGTGTTAGTGTTGAAAACCACTTTTCGCACTTGTATTAGTGTGGAAAAAACACTTTTTGCACTTGTGATAGTGTTGAAAAACCACTTTTCGCACTTGTGTTAGTGTTGAAAAACCACTTTTCGCACTTGTGTTGGTGCAGGAAACCACTTTTGCACTTGTATTAGTGTGGAAAAACCACTTTTCGCACTTGTGTTAGTGTTGAAAAACCACTTTTCGCACTTGTGTTGGTGCAGGGAACCACTTTTGCACTTGTATTAGTGTGGAAAAACCACTTTTCGCACTTGTGTTAGTGTTGAAAAAACACTTTTTCGCACTTGTGTTAGTGTTGAAAAACCACTTTTCGCACTTGTGTTGGTGCAGGAAACCACTTTTACATTTGTATTAGTGTGGAAAAAACACTTTTTGCACTTGTTATAGTGTTGAAAAAGCACTTTTCGCACTTGTGTTAGTGTTGAAAAACCACTTTTTGCACTTGTGTTGGTGCAGGAAATCACTTTTGCACTTGTACTAGTGTGGAAAAAACACTTTTTGCACTTGTGATAGTGTTGAAAAACCACTTTTCGCACTTGTGTTAGTGTTGAAAAACCACTTTTCGCACTTGTGTTGGTGCAGGAAACCACTTTTGCACTTGTATTGGTGTGGAAAAAACACTTTTCACACTTGTGTTAGTGTTGAAAAACCACTTTTCGCACTTGTGTTAGTGTTGAAAAACCACTTTTCGCACTTGTGTTGGTGAAGGAAACCACTTTTGCACTTGTATTAGTGTGGAAAAACCACTTTTCGCACTTGTGATAGTGTTGAAGAACCACTTTTCGCACTTGTGTTAGTGTTGAAAAACCACTTTTCGCACTTGTGTTGGTGCAGGAAACCACTTTTGCACTTGTACTAGTGTGGAAAAAACACTTTTTGCACTTGTGATAGTGTTGAAAAACCACTTTTCACACTTGTGTTAGTGATGAAAAACCACTTTTCGCACTTGTGTTGGTGCAGGAAACCACTTTTGCACTTGTATTGGTGTGGAAAAAACACTTTTCACACTTGTGTTAGTGTTGAAAACCCACTTTTCACACTTGTGTTAGTGTTGAAAAACCACTTTTCGCACTTGTGTTGGTGCAGGAAACCACTTTTACACTTGTATTAGTGTGGAAAAAACACTTTTTGCACTTGTGATAGTGTTGAAAAACCACTTTTCGCACTTGTGTTAGTGTTGAAAAACCACTTTTCGCACTTGTGTTGGTGAAGGAAACCACTTTTGCACTTGTATTAATGTGGAAAAACCACTTTTCGCACTTGTGATAGTGTTGAAGAACCACTATTCGCACTTGTGTTAGTGTTGAAAAACCACTTTTCGCACTTGTGTTGGTGCAGGAAACCACTTTTGCACTTGTATTAGTGTGGAAAAAACACTTTTTGCACTTGTGATAGTGTTGAAAAACCACTTTTCGCACTTGTGTTAGTGTTGGAAAACCACTTTTCGCACTTGTGTTAGTGTTGAAAAACCACTTTTCGCACTTGTGTTGGTGCAGGAAACCGCTTTTGCACTTGTATTAGTGTGGAAAAACCACTTTTCGCACTTGTGTTAGTGTTGAAAAACCACTTTTCGCACTTGTGTTAGTGTTGAAAAACCACTTTTCGCACTTGTTTTAGTGTTGGAAAACCACTTTTCACACTTGTGTTAGTGTTGAAAAAACACTTTTCGCACTTGTGTTCGTGCAGGAAACCACTTTTGCACTTGTATTAGTGTGGAAAAACCACTTTTCGCACTTGTGTTAGTGTTGAAAAACAACTTTTTGCACTTGTGTTGGTGTTGAAAAACCACTTTTCGCACTTGTGTTGGTGCAGGAAACCACTTTTGCACTTGTATTAGTGTGGAAAAAACACTTTTCGCAATTGTGTTAGTGTTGAAAAACCACTTTTCGCACTTGTGTTAGTGTTGAAAAACCACTTTTCGCACTTGTGTTGGTGCAGGAAACCACTTTTGCACTTGTATTAGTGTGGAAAAAACACTTTTTGCACTTGTGATAGTGTTGAAAAACAACTTTTCGCACTTGTGTTAGTGTTGAAAAACCACTTTTCGCACTTGTGTTGGTGCAGGAAACCACTTTTGCACTTGTATTAGTGTGGCAAAACCACTTTTCGCACTTGTGTTAGTGTTGAAAAACCACTTTTCGCACTTGTGTTAGTGTTGAAAAACCACTTTTCGCACTTGTGTTGGTGCAGGAAACCACTTTTGCACTTGTATTAGTGTGGAAAAAACACTTTTTGCACTTGTGATAGTGTTGAAAAACCACTTTTCGCACTTGTGTTAGTGTTGAAAAACCACTTTTCGCACTTGTGTTGGTGCAGGAAACCACTTTTGCACTTGTATTAGTGTGGCAAAACCACTTTTCGCACTTGTGTTAGTGTTGAAAAACCACTTTTCGCACTTGTGTTAGTGTTGAAAAACCACTTTTCGCACTTGTGTTGGTGCAGGGAACCACTTTTGCACTTGTATTAGTGTGGAAAAAACACTTTTTGCACTTGTGATAGTGTTGAAAAACCACTTTTCGCACTTGTGTTAGTGTTGAAAAACCACTTTTAGCACTTGTGTTGGTGAAGGAAACCACTTTTGCACTTGTATTAGTGTGGAAAAACCACTTTTCTCACTTGTGTTAGTGTTGAAAAACCACTTTTCGCACTTGTGTTAGTGTTGAAAAACCACTTTTCGCACTTGTGTTGGTGCAGGAAACCACTTTTGCACTTGTATTAGTGTGGAAAAACCACTTTTTGCACTTGTGATAGTGTTGAAAAACCACTTTTCGCACTTGTGTTAGTGTTGAAAAAACACATTTCGCACTTGTGTTTGTGTTGAAAAACCACTTTTCGCACTTGTGTTGGTGCAGGAAACCACTTTTGCACTTGTATTAGTGTGGAAAAAACACTTTTTGCACTTGTGATAGTGTTGAAAAACCACTTTTCGCACTTGTGTTAGTGTTGAAAAACCACTTTTCGCACTTGTGTTCGTGTTGAAAAACCACTTTTCGCACTTGTGTTGGTGCAGGAAACTACTTTTGCACTTGTATTAGTGTGGAAAAACCACTTTTCGCACTTGTGTTAATGTTGAAAAACCCCTTTTCGCACTTGTGTTAATGTTGAAAAACCACTTTTCGCACTTGTGTTGGTGCAGGAAACCACTTTTGCACTTGTATTAGTGTGGAAAAAACACTTTTTGCACTTGTGATAGTGTTGAAAAACCACATTTAGCACTTGTGTTAGTGTTGAAAAACCACTTTTCGCACTTGTGTTGGTGCAGGAAACCACTTTTGCACTTGTATTAGCGTGGAAAAAACACTTTTCACACTTGTGTTAGTGTTGAAAACCACTTTTCGCACTTGTATTAGTGTGGAAAAAACACTTTTTGCACTTGTGATAGTGTTGAAAAACCACTTTTCGCACTTGTGTTAGTGTTGAAAAACCACTTTTCGCACTTGTGTTGGTGCAGGAAACCACTTTTGCACTTGTATTAGTGTGGAAAAACCACTTTTCGCACTTGTGTTAGTGTTGAAAAACCACTTTTCGCACTTGTGTTGGTGCAGGGAACCACTTTTGCACTTGTATTAGTGTGGAAAAACCACTTTTCGCACTTGTGTTAGTGTTGAAAAACCACTTTTCGCACTTGTGTTGGTGCAGGAAACCACTTTTGCACTTGTATTAGTGTGGAAAAACCACTTTTCGCACTTGTGTTAGTGTTGAAAAACCACTTTTCGCACTTGTGTTGGTGCAGGGAACCACTTTTGCACTTGTATTAGTGTGGAAAAACCACTTTTCGCACTTGTGTTAGTGTTGAAAAACCACTTTTCGCACTTGTGTTAGTGTTGAAAAACCACTTTTCGCACTTGTGTTGGTGCAGGAAACCACTTTTGCACTTGTATTAGTGTGGAAAAACCACTTTTCGCACTTGTGTTAGTGTTGAAAAACCACTTTTTGCACTTGTGTTAGTGTTGAAAAACCACTTTTCGCACTTGTGTTGGTGCAGGAAACCACTTTTGCACTTGTATTAGTGTGGAAAAACCACTTTTCGCACTTGTGTTAGTGTTGAAAAACCACTTTTCGCACTTGTGTTAGTGTTGAAAAACCACTTTTCGCACTTGCGTTGGTGCAGGAAACCATTTTTGCACTTGTATTAGTGTGGAAAAAACACTTTTTGCACTTGTGATAGTGTTGAAAAACGACTTTTCGCACTTGTGTTAGTGTTGAAAAACCACTTTTCGCACTTGTGTTGGTGCAGGAAACCACTTTTGCACGTGTATTAATGTGGAAAAACCACTTTTCGCACTTGTGTTAGTGTTGAAAAACCACTTTTCGCACTTGTGTTAGTGTTGAAAAACCACTTTTCCCACTTGTGTTAGTGTTGAAAAACCACTTTTCGCACTTGTGTTGGTGCAGGAAACCACTTTTGCACTTGTATTAGTGTGGAAAAATCACTTTTTGCACTTGTGATAGTGTTGAAAAACCACTTTTCGCACTTGTGTTAGTGTTGAAAAACCACTTTTCGCACTTGTGTTAGTGTTGAAAAACCACTTTTCGCACTTGTGTTGGTGCAGGAAACCACTTTTGCACTTGTATTAGTGTGGAAAAAACACTATTCGCACTTGTGTTTGTGTTGAAAAACCACTTTTCGCACTTGTGTTAGTGTTGAAAAACCACTTTTCGCACTTGCGTTGGTGCAGGAAACCACTTTTGCACTTGTATTAGTGTGGAAAAAACACTTTTTGCACTTGTGATAGTGTTGAAAAACCACTTTTCGCACTTGTGTTAGTGTTGAAAAACCACTTTTCGCACTTGTGTTGGTGAAGGAAACCACTTTTGCACTTGTATTAGTGTGGAAAAAACACTTTTTGCACTTGTGATAGTGTTGAAAAACCACTTTTCGCACTTGTGTTATTGTTGAAAAACCACTTTTTGCACTTGTGTTAGTGTTGAAAAACCACTTTTCGCACTTGTGTTGGTGCAGGAAACCACTTTTGCACTTGTATTAGTGTGGAAAAAACACTTTTTGCACTTGTGATAGTGTTGAAAAACCACTTTTCGCACTTGTGTTAGTGTTGAAAAACCACTTTTCGCACTTGTGTTGGTGCAGGAAACCACTTTTGCACTTGTATTAGTGTGGAAAAAACACTTTTCGCAATTGTGTTAGTGTTGAAAAACCACTTTTCGCACTTGTGTTAGTGTTGAAAAACCACTTTTCGCACTTGTGTTGGTGCAGGAAACCACTTTTGCACTTGTATTAGTGTGGAAAAAACACTTTTTGCACTTGTGATAGTGTTGAAAAACAACTTTTCGCACTTGTGTTAGTGTTGAAAAACCACTTTTCGCACTTGTGTTGGTGCAGGAAACCACTTTTGCACTTGTATTAGTGTGGCAAAACCACTTTTCGCACTTGTGTTAGTGTTGAAAAACCACTTTTCGCACTTGTGTTAGTGTTGAAAAACCACTTTTCGCACTTGTGTTGGTGCAGGAAACCACTTTTGCACTTGTATTAGTGTGGAAAAAACACTTTTTGCACTTGTGATAGTGTTGAAAAACCACTTTTCGCACTTGTGTTAGTGTTGAAAAACCACTTTTCGCACTTGTGTTGGTGCAGGAAACCACTTTTGCACTTGTATTAGTGTGGCAAAACCACTTTTCGCACTTGTGTTAGTGTTGAAAAACCACTTTTCGCACTTGTGTTAGTGTTGAAAACCCACTTTTCGCACTTGTGTTGGTGCAGGGAACCACTTTTGCACTTGTATTAGTGTGGAAAAAACACTTTTTACACTTGTGATAGTGTTGAAAAACCACTTTTCGCACTTGTGTTAGTGTTGAAAAACCACTTTTCGCACTTATGTTAGTGTTGAAAAACCACTTTTCGCACTTGTGTTGGTGAAGGAAACCACTTTTGCACTTGTATTAGTGTGGAAAAAACACTTTTTGCACTTGTGATAGTGTTGAAAAACCACTTTTCGCACTTGTGTTAGTGTTGAAAAACCACTTTTAGCACTTGTGTTGGTGAAGGAAACCACTTTTGCACTTGTTTTAGTGTGGAAAAACCACTTTTCTCACTTGTGTTAGTGTTGAAAAACCACTTTTCGCACTTGTGTTAGTGTTGAAAAACCACTTTTCACACTTGTGTTGGTGCAGGAAACCACTTTTGCACTTGTATTAGTGTGGAAAAACCACTTTTTGCACTTGTGATAGTGTTGAAAAACCACTTTTCGCACTTGTGTTAGTGTTGAAAAAACACATTTCGCACTTGTGTTTGTGTTGAAAAACCACTTTTCGCACTTGTGTTGGTGCAGGAAACCACTTTTGCACTTGTATTAGTGTGGAAAAAACACTTTTTGCACTTGTGATAGTGTTGAAAAACCACTTTTCGCACTTGTGTTAGTGTTGAAAAACCACTTTTCGCACTTGTGTTCGTGTTGAAAAACCACTTTTTGCACTTGTGTTGGTGCAGGGAACCACTTTTGCACTTGTATTAGTGTGGAAAAAACACTTTTTACACTTGTGATAGTGTTGAAAAACAACTTTTCGCACTTGTGTTAGTGTTGAAAAACCACTTTTCGCACTTATGTTAGTGTTGAAAAACCACTTTTCGCACTTGTGTTGGTGCAGGAAACCACTTTTGCACTTGTATTAGTGTGGCAAAACCACTTTTCGCACTTGTGTTAGTGTTGAAAAACCACTTTTCGCACTTGTGTTAGTGTTGAAAAACCACTTTTCGCACTTGTGTTGGTGCAGGAAACCACTTTTGCACTTGTATTAGTGTGGAAAAAACACTTTTTGCACTTGTGATAGAGTTGAAAAACCACTTTTCGCACTTGTGTTAGTGTTGAAAAACCACTTTTCGCACTTGTGTTGGTGCAGGAAACCACTTTTGCACTTGTATTAGTGTGGAAAAACCACTTTTTGCACTTGTGATAGTGTTGAAAAACCACTTTTCGCACTTGTGTTAGTGTTGAAAAAACACATTTCGCACTTGTGTTTGTGTTGAAAAACCACTTTTCGCACTTGTGTTGGTGCAGGAAACCACTTTTGCACTTGTATTAGTGTGGAAAAAACACTTTTTGCACTTGTGATAGTGTTGAAAAACCACTTTTCGCACTTGTGTTAGTGTTGAAAAACCACTTTTCGCACTTGTGTTCGTGTTGAAAAACCACTTTTCGCACTTGTGTTGGTGCAGGAAACTACTTTTGCACTTGTATTAGTGTGGAAAAACCACTTTTCGCACTTGTGTTAATGTTGAAAAACCCCTTTTCGCACTTGTGTTAATGTTGAAAAACCACTTTTCGCACTTGTGTTGGTGCAGGAAACCACTTTTGCACTTGTATTAGTGTGGAAAAAACACTTTTTGCACTTGTGATAGTGTTGAAAAACCACATTTCGCACTTGTGTTAGTGTTGAAAAACCACTTTTCGCACTTGTGTTGGTGCAGGAAACCACTTTTGCACTTGTATTAGCGTGGAAAAAACACTTTTCACACTTGTGTTAGTGTTGAAAACCACTTTTCGCACTTGTATTAGTGTGGAAAAAACACTTTTTGCACTTGTGATAGTGTTGAAAAACCACTTTTCGCACTTGTGTTAGTGTTGAAAAACCACTTTTCGCACTTGTGTTGGTGCAGGAAACCACTTTTGCACTTGTATTAGTGTGGAAAAACCACTTTTCGCACTTGTGTTAGTGTTGAAAAACCACTTTTCGCACTTGTGTTGGTGCAGGGAACCACTTTTGCACTTGTATTAGTGTGGAAAAACCACTTTTCGCACTTGTGTTAGTGTTGAAAAAACACTTTTTCGCACTTGTGTTAGTGTTGAAAAACCACTTTTCGCACTTGTGTTGGTGCAGGAAACCACTTTTACATTTGTATTAGTGTGGAAAAAACACTTTTTGCACTTGTTATAGTGTTGAAAAAGCACTTTTCGCACTTGTGTTAGTGTTGAAAAACCACTTTTTGCACTTGTGTTGGTGCAGGAAATCACTTTTGCACTTGTACTAGTGTGGAAAAAACACTTTTTGCACTTGTGATAGTGTTGAAAAACCACTTTTCGCACTTGTGTTAGTGTTGAAAAACCACTTTTCGCACTTGTGTTGGTGCAGGAAACCACTTTTGCACTTGTATTGGTGTGGAAAAAACACTTTTCACACTTGTGTTAGTGTTGAAAAACCACTTTTCGCACTTGTGTTAGTGTTGAAAAACCACTTTTCGCACTTGTGTTGGTGAAGGAAACCACTTTTGCACTTGTATTAGTGTGGAAAAACCACTTTTCGCACTTGTGATAGTGTTGAAGAACCACTTTTCGCACTTGTGTTAGTGTTGAAAAACCACTTTTCGCACTTGTGTTGGTGCAGGAAACCACTTTTGCACTTGTACTAGTGTGGAAAAAACACTTTTTGCACTTGTGATAGTGTTGAAAAACCACTTTTCACACTTGTGTTAGTGATGAAAAACCACTTTTCGCACTTGTGTTGGTGCAGGAAACCACTTTTGCACTTGTATTGGTGTGGAAAAAACACTTTTCACACTTGTGTTAGTGTTGAAAACCCACTTTTCACACTTGTGTTAGTGTTGAAAAACCACTTTTCGCACTTGTGTTGGTGCAGGAAACCACTTTTACACTTGTATTAGTGTGGAAAAAACACTTTTTGCACTTGTGATAGTGTTGAAAAACCACTTTTCGCACTTGTGTTAGTGTTGAAAAACCACTTTTCGCACTTGTGTTGGTGAAGGAAACCACTTTTGCACTTGTATTAATGTGGAAAAACCACTTTTCGCACTTGTGATAGTGTTGAAGAACCACTATTCGCACTTGTGTTAGTGTTGAAAAACCACTTTTCGCACTTGTGTTGGTGCAGGAAACCACTTTTGCACTTGTATTAGTGTGGAAAAAACACTTTTTGCACTTGTGATAGTGTTGAAAAACCACTTTTCGCACTTGTGTTAGTGTTGGAAAACCACTTTTCGCACTTGTGTTAGTGTTGAAAAACCACTTTTCGCACTTGTGTTGGTGCAGGAAACCGCTTTTGCACTTGTATTAGTGTGGAAAAACCACTTTTCGCACTTGTGTTAGTGTTGAAAAACCACTTTTCGCACTTGTGTTAGTGTTGAAAAACCACTTTTCGCACTTGTTTTAGTGTTGGAAAACCACTTTTCACACTTGTGTTAGTGTTGAAAAAACACTTTTCGCACTTGTGTTCGTGCAGGAAACCACTTTTGCACTTGTATTAGTGTGGAAAAACCACTTTTCGCACTTGTGTTAGTGTTGAAAAACAACTTTTTGCACTTGTGTTGGTGTTGAAAAACCACTTTTCGCACTTGTGTTGGTGCAGGAAACCACTTTTGCACTTGTATTAGTGTGGAAAAAACACTTTTCGCAATTGTGTTAGTGTTGAAAAACCACTTTTCGCACTTGTGTTAGTGTTGAAAAACCACTTTTCGCACTTGTGTTGGTGCAGGAAACCACTTTTGCACTTGTATTAGTGTGGAAAAAACACTTTTTGCACTTGTGATAGTGTTGAAAAACAACTTTTCGCACTTGTGTTAGTGTTGAAAAACCACTTTTCGCACTTGTGTTGGTGCAGGAAACCACTTTTGCACTTGTATTAGTGTGGCAAAACCACTTTTCGCACTTGTGTTAGTGTTGAAAAACCACTTTTCGCACTTGTGTTAGTGTTGAAAAACCACTTTTCGCACTTGTGTTGGTGCAGGAAACCACTTTTGCACTTGTATTAGTGTGGAAAAAACACTTTTTGCACTTGTGATAGTGTTGAAAAACCACTTTTCGCACTTGTGTTAGTGTTGAAAAACCACTTTTCGCACTTGTGTTGGTGCAGGAAACCACTTTTGCACTTGTATTAGTGTGGCAAAACCACTTTTCGCACTTGTGTTAGTGTTGAAAAACCACTTTTCGCACTTGTGTTAGTGTTGAAAAACCACTTTTCGCACTTGTGTTGGTGCAGGGAACCACTTTTGCACTTGTATTAGTGTGGAAAAAACACTTTTTGCACTTGTGATAGTGTTGAAAAACCACTTTTCGCACTTGTGTTAGTGTTGAAAAACCACTTTTAGCACTTGTGTTGGTGAAGGAAACCACTTTTGCACTTGTATTAGTGTGGAAAAACCACTTTTCTCACTTGTGTTAGTGTTGAAAAACCACTTTTCGCACTTGTGTTAGTGTTGAAAAACCACTTTTCGCACTTGTGTTGGTGCAGGAAACCACTTTTGCACTTGTATTAGTGTGGAAAAACCACTTTTTGCACTTGTGATAGTGTTGAAAAACCACTTTTCGCACTTGTGTTAGTGTTGAAAAAACACATTTCGCACTTGTGTTTGTGTTGAAAAACCACTTTTCGCACTTGTGTTGGTGCAGGAAACCACTTTTGCACTTGTATTAGTGTGGAAAAAACACTTTTTGCACTTGTGATAGTGTTGAAAAACCACTTTTCGCACTTGTGTTAGTGTTGAAAAACCACTTTTCGCACTTGTGTTCGTGTTGAAAAACCACTTTTCGCACTTGTGTTGGTGCAGGAAACTACTTTTGCACTTGTATTAGTGTGGAAAAACCACTTTTCGCACTTGTGTTAATGTTGAAAAACCCCTTTTCGCACTTGTGTTAATGTTGAAAAACCACTTTTCGCACTTGTGTTGGTGCAGGAAACCACTTTTGCACTTGTATTAGTGTGGAAAAAACACTTTTTGCACTTGTGATAGTGTTGAAAAACCACATTTAGCACTTGTGTTAGTGTTGAAAAACCACTTTTCGCACTTGTGTTGGTGCAGGAAACCACTTTTGCACTTGTATTAGCGTGGAAAAAACACTTTTCACACTTGTGTTAGTGTTGAAAACCACTTTTCGCACTTGTATTAGTGTGGAAAAAACACTTTTTGCACTTGTGATAGTGTTGAAAAACCACTTTTCGCACTTGTGTTAGTGTTGAAAAACCACTTTTCGCACTTGTGTTGGTGCAGGAAACCACTTTTGCACTTGTATTAGTGTGGAAAAACCACTTTTCGCACTTGTGTTAGTGTTGAAAAACCACTTTTCGCACTTGTGTTGGTGCAGGGAACCACTTTTGCACTTGTATTAGTGTGGAAAAACCACTTTTCGCACTTGTGTTAGTGTTGAAAAACCACTTTTCGCACTTGTGTTGGTGCAGGAAACCACTTTTGCACTTGTATTAGTGTGGAAAAACCACTTTTCGCACTTGTGTTAGTGTTGAAAAACCACTTTTCGCACTTGTGTTGGTGCAGGGAACCACTTTTGCACTTGTATTAGTGTGGAAAAACCACTTTTCGCACTTGTGTTAGTGTTGAAAAACCACTTTTCGCACTTGTGTTAGTGTTGAAAAACCACTTTTCGCACTTGTGTTGGTGCAGGAAACCACTTTTGCACTTGTATTAGTGTGGAAAAACCACTTTTCGCACTTATGTTAGTGTTGAAAAACCACTTTTTGCACTTGTGTTAGTGTTGAAAAACCACTTTTCGCACTTGTGTTGGTGCAGGAAACCACTTTTGCACTTGTATTAGTGTGGAAAAACCACTTTTCGCACTTGTGTTAGTGTTGAAAAACCACTTTTCGCACTTGTGTTAGTGTTGAAAAACCACTTTTCGCACTTGCGTTGGTGCAGGAAACCATTTTTGCACTTGTATTAGTGTGGAAAAAACACTTTTTGCACTTGTGATAGTGTTGAAAAACGACTTTTCGCACTTGTGTTAGTGTTGAAAAACCACTTTTCGCACTTGTGTTGGTGCAGGAAACCACTTTTGCACGTGTATTAATGTGGAAAAACCACTTTTCGCACTTGTGTTAGTGTTGAAAAACCACTTTTCGCACTTGTGTTAGTGTTGAAAAACCACTTTTCCCACTTGTGTTAGTGTTGAAAAACCACTTTTCGCACTTGTGTTGGTGCAGGAAACCACTTTTGCACTTGTATTAGTGTGGAAAAATCACTTTTTGCACTTGTGATAGTGTTGAAAAACCACTTTTCGCACTTGTGTTAGTGTTGAAAAACCACTTTTCGCACTTGTGTTAGTGTTGAAAAACCACTTTTCGCACTTGTGTTGGTGCAGGAAACCACTTTTGCACTTGTATTAGTGTGGAAAAAACACTATTCGCACTTGTGTTTGTGTTGAAAAACCACTTTTCGCACTTGTGTTAGTGTTGAAAAACCACTTTTCGCACTTGCGTTGGTGCAGGAAACCACTTTTGCACTTGTATTAGTGTGGAAAAAACACTTTTTGCACTTGTGATAGTGTTGAAAAACCACTTTTCGCACTTGTGTTAGTGTTGAAAAACCACTTTTCGCACTTGTGTTGGTGAAGGAAACCACTTTTGCACTTGTATTAGTGTGGAAAAAACACTTTTTGCACTTGTGATAGTGTTGAAAAACCACTTTTCGCACTTGTGTTATTGTTGAAAAACCACTTTTTGCACTTGTGTTAGTGTTGAAAAACCACTTTTCGCACTTGTGTTGGTGCAGGAAACCACTTTTGCACTTGTATTAGTGTGGAAAAAACACTTTTTGCACTTGTGATAGTGTTGAAAAACCACTTTTCGCACTTGTGTTAGTGTTGAAAAACCACTTTTCGCACTTGTGTTGGTGCAGGAAACCACTTTTGCACTTGTATTAGTGTGGAAAAAACACTTTTCGCAATTGTGTTAGTGTTGAAAACCCACTTTTCGCACTTGTGTTAGTGTTGAAAAACCACTTTTCGCACTTGTGTTGGTGCAGGAAACCACTTTTGCACTTGTATTAGTGTGGAAAAAACAGTTTTTGCACTTGTGATAGTGTTGAAAAACAACTTTTCGCACTTGTGTTAGTGTTGAAAAACCACTTTTCGCACTTGTGTTGGTGCAGGAAACCACTTTTGCACTTGTATTAGTGTGGCAAAACCACTTTTCGCACTTGTGTTAGTGTTGAAAAACCACTTTTCGCACTTGTGTTAGTGTTGAAAAACCACTTTTCGCACTTGTGTTGGTGCAGGAAACCACTTTTGCACTTGTATTAGTGTGGAAAAAACACTTTTTGCACTTGTGATAGTGTTGAAAAACCACTTTTCGCACTTGTGTTAGTGTTGAAAAACCACTTTTCGCACTTGTGTTGGTGCAGGAAACCACTTTTGCACTTGTATTAGTGTGGCAAAACCACTTTTCGCACTTGTGTTAGTGTTGAAAAACCACTTTTCGCACTTGTGTTAGTGTTGAAAACCCACTTTTCGCACTTGTGTTGGTGCAGGGAACCACTTTTGCACTTGTATTAGTGTGGAAAAAACACTTTTTACACTTGTGATAGTGTTGAAAAACCACTTTTCGCACTTGTGTTAGTGTTGAAAAACCACTTTTCGCACTTATGTTAGTGTTGAAAAACCACTTTTCGCACTTGTGTTGGTGAAGGAAACCACTTTTGCACTTGTATTAGTGTGGAAAAAACACTTTTTGCACTTGTGATAGTGTTGAAAAACCACTTTTCGCACTTGTGTTAGTGTTGAAAAACCACTTTTAGCACTTGTGTTGGTGAAGGAAACCACTTTTGCACTTGTTTTAGTGTGGAAAAACCACTTTTCTCACTTGTGTTAGTGTTGAAAAACCACTTTTCGCACTTGTGTTAGTGTTGAAAAACCACTTTTCACACTTGTGTTGGTGCAGGAAACCACTTTTGCACTTGTATTAGTGTGGAAAAACCACTTTTTGCACTTGTGATAGTGTTGAAAAACCACTTTTCGCACTTGTGTTAGTGTTGAAAAAACACATTTCGCACTTGTGTTTGTGTTGAAAAACCACTTTTCGCACTTGTGTTGGTGCAGGAAACCACTTTTGCACTTGTATTAGTGTGGAAAAAACACTTTTTGCACTTGTGATAGTGTTGAAAAACCACTTTTCGCACTTGTGTTAGTGTTGAAAAACCACTTTTCGCACTTGTGTTCGTGTTGAAAAACCACTTTTCGCACTTGTGTTGGTGCAGGGAACCACTTTTGCACTTGTATTAGTGTGGAAAAAACACTTTTTACACTTGTGATAGTGTTGAAAAACAACTTTTCGCACTTGTGTTAGTGTTGAAAAACCACTTTTCGCACTTATGTTAGTGTTGAAAAACCACTTTTCGCACTTGTGTTGGTGCAGGAAACCACTTTTGCACTTGTATTAGTGTGGAAAAAACACTTTTTGCACTTGTGATAGTGTTGAAAAACCACTTTTCGCACTTGTGTTAGTGTTGAAAAACCACTTTTAGCACTTGTGTTGGTGAAGGAAACCACTTTTGCACTTGTATTAGTGTGGAAAAACCACATTTCTCACTTGTGTTAGTGTTGAAAAACCACTTTTCGCACTTGTGTTAGTGTTGAAAAACCACTTTTCACACTTGTGTTGGTGCAGGAAACCACTTTTACACTTGTATTAGTGTGGAAAAACCACTTTTTGCACTTGTGATAGTGTTGAAAAACCACTTTTCGCACTTGTGTTAGTGTTGAAAAAACACATTTCGCACTTGTGTTTGTGTTGAAAAACCACTTTTCGCACTTGTGTTAGTGTTGAAAAACCACTTTTCGCACTTGTGTTCGTGTTGAAAAACCACTTTTCGCACTTGTGTTGGTGCAGGAAACTACTTTTGCACGTGTATTAGTGTGGAAAAACCACTTTTCGCACTTGTGTTAATGTTGAAAAACCCCTTTTCGCACTTGTGTTAATGTTGAAAAACCACTTTTCGCACTTGTGTTGGTGCAGGAAACCACTTTTGCACTTGTATTAGTGTGGAAAAAACACTTTTTGCACTTGTGATAGTGTTGAAAAACCACATTTCGCACTTGTGTTAGTGTTGAAAAACCACTTTTCGCACTTGTGTTGGTGCAGGAAACCACTTTTGCACTTGTATTAGCGTGGAAAAAACACTTTTCACACTTGTGTTAGTGTTGAAAACCACTTTTCGCACTTGTATTAGTGTGGAAAAAACACTTTTTGCACTTGTGATAGTGTTGAAAAACCACTTTTCGCACTTGTGTTAGTGTTGAAAAACCACTTTTCGCACTTGTGTTGGTGCAGGAAACCACTTTTGCACTTGTATTAGTGTGGAAAAACCACTTTTCGCACTTGTGTTAGTGTTGAAAAACCACTTTTCGCACTTGTGTTGGTGCAGGGAACCACTTTTGCACTTGTATTAGTGTGGAAAAACCACTTTTCGCACTTGTGTTAGTGTTGAAAAAACACTTTTCGCACTTGTGTTAGTGTTGAAAAACCACTTTTCGCACTTGTGTTGGTGCAGGAAACCACTTTTACACTTGTATTAGTGTGGAAAAAACACTTTTTGCACTTGTGATAGTGTTGAAAAAGCACTTTTCGCACTTGTGTTAGTGTTGAAAAACCACTTTTCGCACTTGTGTTGGTGCAGGAAATCACTTTTGCACTTGTACTAGTGTGGAAAAAACACTTTTTGCACTTGTGATAGTGTTGAAAAACCACTTTTCGCACTTGTGTTAGTGTTGAAAAACCACTTTTCGCACTTGTGTTGGTGCAGGAAACCACTTTTGCACTTGTATTAGTGTGGAAAAACCACTTTTCGCACTTGTGTTAGTGTTGAAAAACCACTTTTCGCACTTGTGTTGGTGCAGGGAACCACTTTTGCACTTGTATTAGTGTGGAAAAACCACTTTTCGCACTTGTGTTAGTGTTGAAAAACCACTTTTCGCACTTGTGTTAGTGTTGAAAAACCACTTTTCGCACTTGTGTTGGTGCAGGAAACCACTTTTGCACTTGTATTAGTGTGGAAAAACCACTTTTCGCAGTTGTGTTAGTGTTGAAAAACCACTTTTTGCACTTGTGTTAGTGTTGAAAAACCACTTTTCGCACTTGTGTTGGTGCAGGAAACCACTTTTGCACTTGTATTAGTGTGGAAAAACCACTTTTCGCACTTGTGTTAGTGTTGAAAAACCACTTTTTGCACTTGTGTTAGTGTTGAAAAACCACTTTTCGCACTTGCGTTGGTGCAGGAAACCATTTTTGCACTTGTATTAGTGTGGAAAAAACACTTTTTGCACTTGTGATAGTGTTGAAAAACGACTTTTCGCACTTGTGTTAGTGTTGAAAAACCACTTTTCGCACTTGTGTTGGTGCAGGAAACCACTTTTGCACGTGTATTAATGTGGAAAAACCACTTTTCGCACTTGTGTTAGTGTTGAAAAACCACTTTTCGCACTTGTGTTAGTGTTGAAAAACCACTTTTCCCACTTGTGTTAGTGTTGAAAAACCACTTTTCGCACTTGTGTTGGTGCAGGAAACCACTTTTGCACTTGTATTAGTGTGGAAAAAACACTTTTTGCACTTGTGATAGTGTTGAAAAACCACTTTTCGCACTTGTGTTAGTGTTGAAAAACCACTTTTCGCACTTGTGTTAGTGTTGAAAAACCACTTTTCGCACTTGTGTTGGTGCAGGAAACCACTTTTGCACTTGTATTAGTGTGGAAAAAACACTATTCGCACTTGTGTTTGTGTTGAAAAACCACTTTTCGCACTTGTGTTAGTGTTGAAAAACCACTTTTCGCACTTGCGTTGGTGCAGGAAACCACTTTTGCACTTGTATTAGTGTGGAAAAAACACTTTTTGCACTTGTGATAGTGTTGAAAAACCACTTTTCGCACTTGTGTTAGTGTTGAAAAACCACTTTTCGCACTTGTGTTGGTGAAGGAAACCACTTTTGCACTTGTATTAGTGTGGAAAAAACACTTTTTGCACTTGTGATAGTGTTGAAAAACCACTTTTCGCACTTGTGTTATTGTTGAAAAACCACTTTTTGCACTTGTGTTAGTGTTGAAAAACCACTTTTCGCACTTGTGTTGGTGCAGGAAACCACTTTTGCACTTGTATTAGTGTGGAAAAAACACTTTTTGCACTTGTGATAGTGTTGAAAAACCACTTTTCGCACTTGTGTTATTGTTGAAAAACCACTTTTCGCACTTGTGTTGGTGCAGGAAACCACTTTTGCACTTGTATTAGTGTGGAAAAAACACTTTTCGCAATTGTGTTAGTGTTGAAAAACCACTTTTCGCACTTGTGTTAGTGTTGAAAAACCACTTTTCGCACTTGTGTTGGTGCAGGAAACCACTTTTGCACTTGTATTAGTGTGGAAAAAACACTTTTTGCACTTGTGATAGTGTTGAAAAACAACTTTTCGCACTTGTGTTAGTGTTGAAAAACCACTTTTCGCACTTGTGTTGGTGCAGGAAACCACTTTTGCACTTGTATTAGTGTGGCAAAACCACTTTTCGCACTTGTGTTAGTGTTGAAAAACCACTTTTCGCACTTGTGTTAGTGTTGAAAAACCACTTTTCGCACTTGTGTTGGTGCAGGAAACCACTTTTGCACTTGTATTAGTGTGGAAAAAACACTTTTTGCACTTGTGATAGTGTTGAAAAACCACTTTTCGCACTTGTGTTAGTGTTGAAAAACCACTTTTCGCACTTGTGTTGGTGCAGGAAACCACTTTTGCACTTGTATTAGTGTGGCAAAACCACTTTTCGCACTTGTGTTAGTGTTGAAAAACCACTTTTCGCACTTGTGTTAGTGTTGAAAACCCACTTTTCGCACTTGTGTTGGTGCAGGGAACCACTTTTGCACTTGTATTAGTGTGGAAAAAACACTTTTTACACTTGTGATAGTGTTGAAAAACCACTTTTCGCACTTGTGTTAGTGTTGAAAAACCACTTTTCGCACTTATGTTAGTGTTGAAAAACCACTTTTCGCACTTGTGTTGGTGAAGGAAACCACTTTTGCACTTGTATTAGTGTGGAAAAAACACTTTTTGCACTTGTGATAGTGTTGAAAAACCACTTTTCGCACTTGTGTTAGTGTTGAAAAACCACTTTTAGCACTTGTGTTGGTGAAGGAAACCACTTTTGCACTTGTATTAGTGTGGAAAAACCACTTTTCTCACTTGTGTTAGTGTTGAAAAACCACTTTTCGCACTTGTGTTAGTGTTGAAAAACCACTTTTCACACTTGTGTTGGTGCAGGAAACCACTTTTGCACTTGTATTAGTGTGGAAAAACCACTTTTTGCACTTGTGATAGTGTTGAAAAACCACTTTTCGCACTTGTGTTAGTGTTGAAAAAACACATTTCGCACTTGTGTTTGTGTTGAAAAACCACTTTTCGCACTTGTGTTGGTGCAGGAAACCACTTTTGCACTTGTGTTAGTGTGGAAAAAACACTTTTTGCACTTGTGATTGTGTTGAAAAACCACTTTTCGCACTTGTGTTAGTGTTGAAAAACCACTTTTCGCACTTGTGTTCGTGTTGAAAAACCACTTTTCGCACTTGTGTTGGTGCAGGGAACCACTTTTGCACTTGTATTAGTGTGGAAAAAACACTTTTTACACTTGTGATAGTGTTGAAAAACAACTTTTCGCACTTGTGTTAGTGTTGAAAAACCACTTTTCGCACTTATGTTAGTGTTGAAAAACCACTTTTCGCACTTGTGTTGGTGCAGGAAACCACTTTTGCACTTGTATTAGTGTGGAAAAAACACTTTTTGCACTTGTGATAGTGTTGAAAAACCACTTTTCGCACTTGTGTTAGTGTTGAAAAACCACTTTTAGCACTTGTGTTGGTGAAGGAAACCACTTTTGCACTTGTATTAGTGTGGAAAAACCACATTTCTCACTTGTGTTAGTGTTGAAAAACCACTTTTCGCACTTGTGTTAGTGTTGAAAAACCACTTTTCACACTTGTGTTGGTGCAGGAAACCACTTTTGCACTTGTATTAGTGTGGAAAAACCACTTTTTGCACTTGTGATAGTGTTGAAAAACCACTTTTCGCGCTTGTGTTAGTGTTGAAAAAACACATTTCGCACTTGTGTTTGTGTTGAAAAACCACTTTTCGCACTTGTGTTGGTGCAGGAAACCACTTTTGCACTTGTATTAGTGTGGAAAAAACACTTTTTGCACTTGTGATAGTGTTGAAAAACCACTTTTCGCACTTGTGTTAGTGTTGAAAAACCACTTTTCGCACTTGTGTTCGTGTTGAAAAACCACTTTTCGCACTTGTGTTGGTGCAGGAAACTACTTTTGCACTTGTATTAGTGTGGAAAAACCACTTTTCGCACTTGTGTTAATGTTGAAAAACCCCTTTTCGCACTTGTGTTAATGTTGAAAAACCACTTTTCGCACTTGTGTTGGTGCAGGAAACCACTTTTGCACTTGTATTAGTGTGGAAAAAACACTTTTTGCACTTGTGATAGTGTTGAAAAACCACATTTCGCACTTGTGTTAGTGTTGAAAAACCACTTTTCGCACTTGTGTTGGTGCAGGAAACCACTTTTGCACTTGTATTAGCGTGGAAAAAACACTTTTCACACTTGTGTTAGTGTTGAAAACCACTTTTCGCACTTGTATTAGTGTGGAAAAAACACTTTTTGCACTTGTGATAGTGTTGAAAAACCACTTTTCGCACTTGTGTTAGTGTTGAAAAACCACTTTTCGCACTTGTGTTGGTGCAGGAAACCACTTTTGCACTTGTATTAGTGTGGAAAAACCACTTTTCGCACTTGTGTTAGTGTTGAAAAACCACTTTTCGCACTTGTGTTAGTGTTGAAAAACCACTTTTCGCACTTGTGTTAGTGTTGAAAAACCACTTTTCGCACTTGTGTTGGTGCAGGAAACCACTTTTGCACTTGTATTAGTGTGGAAAAAACACTATTCGCACTTGTGTTTGTGTTGAAAAACCACTTTTCACACTTGTGTTAGTGTTGAAAAACCACTTTTCGCACTTGTGTTGGTGCAGGAAACCACTTTTACACTTGTATTAGTGTGGAAAAAACACTTTTTGCACTTGTGATAGTGTTGAAAAACCACTTTTCGCACTTGTGTTAGTGTTGAAAAACCACTTTTCGCACTTGTGTTGGTGAAGGAAACCACTTTTGCACTTGTATTAGTGTGGAAAAACCACTTTTCGCACTTGTGATAGTGTTGAAGAACCACTATTCGCACTTGTGTTAGTGTTGAAAAACCACTTTTCGCACTTGTGTTGGTGCAGGAAACCACTTTTGCACTTGTATTAGTGTGGAAAAAACACTTTTTGCACTTGTGATAGTGTTGAAAAACCACTTTTCGCACTTGTGTTAGTGTTGGAAAACCACTTTTCGCACTTGTGTTAGTGTTGAAAAACCACTTTTCGCACTTGTGTTGGTGCAGGAAACCACTTTTGCACTTGTATTAGTGTGGAAAAACCACTTTTCGCACTTGTGTTAGTGTTGAAAAACCACTTTTCGCACTTGTGTTAGTGTTGAAAAACCACTTTTCGCACTTGTTTTAGTGTTGGAAAACCACTTTTCACACTTGTGTTAGTGTTGAAAAAACACTTTTCGCACTTGTGTTCGTGCAGGAAACCACTTTTGCACTTGTATTAGTGTGGAAAAACCACTTTTCGCACTTGTGTTAGTGTTGAAAAACAACTTTTTGCACTTGTGTTGGTGTTGAAAAACCACTTTTCGCACTTGTGTTGGTGCAGGAAACCACTTTTGCACTTGTATTAGTGTGGAAAAAACACTTTTCGCAATTGTGTTAGTGTTGAAAAACCACTTTTCGCACTTGTGTTAGTGTTGAAAAACCACTTTTCGCACTTGTGTTGGTGCAGGAAACCACTTTTGCACTTGTATTAGTGTGGAAAAAACACTTTTTGCACTTGTGATAATGTTGAAAAACAACTTTTCGCACTTGTGTTAGTGTTGAAAAACCACTTTTCGCACTTGTGTTGGTGCAGGAAACCACTTTTGCACTTGTATTAGTGTGGCAAAACCACTTTTCGCACTTGTGTTAGTGTTGAAAAACCACTTTTCGCACTTGTGTTAGTGTTGAAAAACCACTTTTCGCACTTGTGTTGGTGCAGGAAACCACTTTTGCACTTGTATTAGTGTGGAAAAAACACTTTTTGCACTTGTGATAGTGTTGAAAAACCACTTTTCGCACTTGTGTTAGTGTTGAAAAACCACTTTTCGCACTTGTGTTGGTGCAGGAAACCACTTTTGCACTTGTATTAGTGTGGCAAAACCACTTTTCGCACTTGTGTTAGTGTTGAAAAACCACTTTTCGCACTTGTGTTAGTGTTGAAAAACCACTTTTCGCACTTGTGTTGGTGCAGGGAACCACTTTTGCACTTGTATTAGTGTGGAAAAAACACTTTTTGCACTTGTGATAGTGTTGAAAAACCACTTTTCGCACTTGTGTTAGTGTTGAAAAACCACTTTTAGCACTTGTGTTGGTGAAGGAAACCACTTTTGCACTTGTATTAGTGTGGAAAAACCACTTTTCTCACTTGTGTTAGTGTTGAAAAACCACTTTTCGCACTTGTGTTAGTGTTGAAAAACCACTTTTCGCACTTGTGTTGGTGCAGGAAACCACTTTTGCACTTGTATTAGTGTGGAAAAACCACTTTTTGCACTTGTGATAGTGTTGAAAAACCACTTTTCGCACTTGTGTTAGTGTTGAAAAAACACATTTCGCACTTGTGTTTGTGTTGAAAAACCACTTTTCGCACTTGTGTTGGTGCAGGAAACCACTTTTGCACTTGTGTTGGTGCAGGAAACTACTTTTGCACTTGTATTAGTGTGGAAAAACCACTTTTTGCACTTGTGATAGTGTTGAAAAACCACTTTTCGCACTTGTGATAGTGTTGAAAAACCACTTTTCGCACTTGTGTTAGTGTTGAAAAACCACTTTTCGCACTTGTGTTCGTGTTGAAAAACCACTTTTCGCACTTGTGTTGGTGCAGGAAACTACTTTTGCACTTGTATTAGTGTGGAAAAACCACTTTTCGCACTTGTGTTAATGTTGAAAAACCCCTTTTCGCACTTGTGTTAATGTTGAAAAACCACTTTTCGCACTTGTGTTGGTGCAGGAAACCACTTTTGCACTTGTATTAGTGTGGAAAAAACACTTTTTGCACTTGTGATAGTGTTGAAAAACCACATTTAGCACTTGTGTTAGTGTTGAAAAACCACTTTTCGCACTTGTGTTGGTGCAGGAAACCACTTTTGCACTTGTATTAGCGTGGAAAAAACACTTTTCACACTTGTGTTAGTGTTGAAAACCACTTTTCGCACTTGTATTAGTGTGGAAAAAACACTTTTTGCACTTGTGATAGTGTTGAAAAACCACTTTTCGCACTTGTGTTAGTGTTGAAAAACCACTTTTCGCACTTGTGTTGGTGCAGGAAACCACTTTTGCACTTGTATTAGTGTGGAAAAACCACTTTTCGCACTTGTGTTAGTGTTGAAAAACCACTTTTCGCACTTGTGTTGGTGCAGGGAACCACTTTTGCACTTGTATTAGTGTGGAAAAACCACTTTTCGCACTTGTGTTAGTGTTGAAAAACCACTTTTCGCACTTGTGTTGGTGCAGGAAACCACTTTTGCACTTGTATTAGTGTGGAAAAACCACTTTTCGCACTTGTGTTAGTGTTGAAAAACCACTTTTCGCACTTGTGTTGGTGCAGGGAACCACTTTTGCACTTGTATTAGTGTGGAAAAACCACTTTTCGCACTTGTGTTAGTGTTGAAAAACCACTTTTCGCACTTGTGTTAGTGTTGAAAAACCACTTTTCGCACTTGTGTTGGTGCAGGAAACCACTTTTGCACTTGTATTAGTGTGGAAAAACCACTTTTCGCACTTGTGTTAGTGTTGAAAAACCACTTTTTGCACTTGTGTTAGTGTTGAAAAACCACTTTTCGCACTTGTGTTGGTGCAGGAAACCACTTTTGCACTTGTATTAGTGTGGAAAAACCACTTTTCGCACTTGTGTTAGTGTTGAAAAACCACTTTTCGCACTTGTGTTAGTGTTGAAAAACCACTTTTCGCACTTGCGTTGGTGCAGGAAACCATTTTTGCACTTGTATTAGTGTGGAAAAAACACTTTTTGCACTTGTGATAGTGTTGAAAAACGACTTTTCGCACTTGTGTTAGTGTTGAAAAACCACTTTTCGCACTTGTGTTGGTGCAGGAAACCACTTTTGCACGTGTATTAATGTGGAAAAACCACTTTTCGCACTTGTGTTAGTGTTGAAAAACCACTTTTCGCACTTGTGTTAGTGTTGAAAAACCACTTTTCCCACTTGTGTTAGTGTTGAAAAACCACTTTTCGCACTTGTGTTGGTGCAGGAAACCACTTTTGCACTTGTATTAGTGTGGAAAAATCACTTTTTGCACTTGTGATAGTGTTGAAAAACCACTTTTCGCACTTGTGTTAGTGTTGAAAAACCACTTTTCGCACTTGTGTTAGTGTTGAAAAACCACTTTTCGCACTTGTGTTGGTGCAGGAAACCACTTTTGCACTTGTATTAGTGTGGAAAAAACACTATTCGCACTTGTGTTTGTGTTGAAAAACCACTTTTCGCACTTGTGTTAGTGTTGAAAAACCACTTTTCGCACTTGCGTTGGTGCAGGAAACCACTTTTGCACTTGTATTAGTGTGGAAAAAACACTTTTTGCACTTGTGATAGTGTTGAAAAACCACTTTTCGCACTTGTGTTAGTGTTGAAAAACCACTTTTCGCACTTGTGTTGGTGAAGGAAACCACTTTTGCACTTGTATTAGTGTGGAAAAAACACTTTTTGCACTTGTGATAGTGTTGAAAAACCACTTTTCGCACTTGTGTTATTGTTGAAAAACCACTTTTTGCACTTGTGTTAGTGTTGAAAAACCACTTTTCGCACTTGTGTTGGTGCAGGAAACCACTTTTGCACTTGTATTAGTGTGGAAAAAACACTTTTTGCACTTGTGATAGTGTTGAAAAACCACTTTTCGCACTTGTGTTAGTGTTGAAAAACCACTTTTCGCACTTGTGTTGGTGCAGGAAACCACTTTTGCACTTGTATTAGTGTGGAAAAAACACTTTTCGCAATTGTGTTAGTGTTGAAAAACCACTTTTCGCACTTGTGTTAGTGTTGAAAAACCACTTTTCGCACTTGTGTTGGTGCAGGAAACCACTTTTGCACTTGTATTAGTGTGGAAAAAACACTTTTTGCACTTGTGATAGTGTTGAAAAACAACTTTTCGCACTTGTGTTAGTGTTGAAAAACCACTTTTCGCACTTGTGTTGGTGCAGGAAACCACTTTTGCACTTGTATTAGTGTGGCAAAACCACTTTTCGCACTTGTGTTAGTGTTGAAAAACCACTTTTCGCACTTGTGTTAGTGTTGAAAAACCACTTTTCGCACTTGTGTTGGTGCAGGAAACCACTTTTGCACTTGTATTAGTGTGGAAAAAACACTTTTTGCACTTGTGATAGTGTTGAAAAACCACTTTTCGCACTTGTGTTAGTGTTGAAAAACCACTTTTCGCACTTGTGTTGGTGCAGGAAACCACTTTTGCACTTGTATTAGTGTGGCAAAACCACTTTTCGCACTTGTGTTAGTGTTGAAAAACCACTTTTCGCACTTGTGTTAGTGTTGAAAACCCACTTTTCGCACTTGTGTTGGTGCAGGGAACCACTTTTGCACTTGTATTAGTGTGGAAAAAACACTTTTTACACTTGTGATAGTGTTGAAAAACCACTTTTCGCACTTGTGTTAGTGTTGAAAAACCACTTTTCGCACTTATGTTAGTGTTGAAAAACCACTTTTCGCACTTGTGTTGGTGAAGGAAACCACTTTTGCACTTGTATTAGTGTGGAAAAAACACTTTTTGCACTTGTGATAGTGTTGAAAAACCACTTTTCGCACTTGTGTTAGTGTTGAAAAACCACTTTTAGCACTTGTGTTGGTGAAGGAAACCACTTTTGCACTTGTTTTAGTGTGGAAAAACCACTTTTCTCACTTGTGTTAGTGTTGAAAAACCACTTTTCGCACTTGTGTTAGTGTTGAAAAACCACTTTTCACACTTGTGTTGGTGCAGGAAACCACTTTTGCACTTGTATTAGTGTGGAAAAACCACTTTTTGCACTTGTGATAGTGTTGAAAAACCACTTTTCGCACTTGTGTTAGTGTTGAAAAAACACATTTCGCACTTGTGTTTGTGTTGAAAAACCACTTTTCGCACTTGTGTTGGTGCAGGAAACCACTTTTGCACTTGTATTAGTGTGGAAAAAACACTTTTTGCACTTGTGATAGTGTTGAAAAACCACTTTTCGCACTTGTGTTAGTGTTGAAAAACCACTTTTCGCACTTGTGTTCGTGTTGAAAAACCACTTTTTGCACTTGTGTTGGTGCAGGGAACCACTTTTGCACTTGTATTAGTGTGGAAAAAACACTTTTTACACTTGTGATAGTGTTGAAAAACAACTTTTCGCACTTGTGTTAGTGTTGAAAAACCACTTTTCGCACTTATGTTAGTGTTGAAAAACCACTTTTCGCACTTGTGTTGGTGCAGGAAACCACTTTTGCACTTGTATTAGTGTGGCAAAACCACTTTTCGCACTTGTGTTAGTGTTGAAAAACCACTTTTCGCACTTGTGTTAGTGTTGAAAAACCACTTTTCGCACTTGTGTTGGTGCAGGAAACCACTTTTGCACTTGTATTAGTGTGGAAAAAACACTTTTTGCACTTGTGATAGAGTTGAAAAACCACTTTTCGCACTTGTGTTAGTGTTGAAAAACCACTTTTCGCACTTGTGTTGGTGCAGGAAACCACTTTTGCACTTGTATTAGTGTGGCAAAACCACTTTTCGCACTTGTGTTAGTGTTGAAAAACCACTTTTCGCACTTGTGTTAGTGTTGAAAAACCACTTTTCGCACTTGTGTTGGTGCAGGAAACCACTTTTGCACTTGTATTAGTGTGGAAAAAACACTTTTTGCACTTGTGATAGTGTTGAAAAACCACTTTTCGCACTTGTGTTAGTGTTGAAAAACCACTTTTCGCACTTGTGTTGGTGCAGGAAACCACTTTTGCACTTGTATTAGTGTGGCAAAACCACTTTTCGCACTTGTGTTAGTGTTGAAAAACCACTTTTCGCACTTGTGTTGGTGCAGGGAACCACTTTTGCACTTGTATTAGTGTGGAAAAAACACTTTTTGCACTTGTGATAGTGTTGAAAAACCACTTTTCGCACTTGTGTTAGTGTTGAAAAACCACTTTTCGCACTTGTGTTGGTGCAGGGAACCACTTTTGCACTTGTATTAGTGTGGAAAAAACACTTTTTGCACTTGTGATAGTGTTGAAAAACCACTTTTCGCACTTGTGTTAGTGTTGAAAAACCACTTTTAGCACTTGTGTTGGTGAAGGAAACCACTTTTGCACTTGTATTAGTGTGGAAAAACCACTTTTCTCACTTGTGTTAGTGTTGAAAAACCACTTTTCGCACTTGTGTTAGTGTTGAAAAACCACTTTTCGCACTTGTGTTGGTGCAGGAAACCACTTTTGCACTTGTATTAGTGTGGAAAAACCACTTTTTGCACTTGTGATATTGTTGAAAAACCACTTTTCGCACTTGTGTTAGTGTTGAAAAAACACATTTCGCACTTGTGTTTGTGTTGAAAAACCACTTTTCGCACTTGTGTTGGTGCAGGAAACCACTTTTGCACTTGTGTTGGTGCAGGAAACTACTTTTGCACTTGTATTAGTGTGGAAAAACCACTTTTTGCACTTGTGATAGTGTTGAAAAACCACTTTTCGCACTTGTGATAGTGTTGAAAAACCACTTTTCGCACTTGTGTTAGTGTTGAAAAACCACTTTTCGCACTTGTGTTCGTGTTGAAAAACCACTTTTCGCACTTGTGTTGGTGCAGGAAACTACTTTTGCACTTGTATTAGTGTGGAAAAACCACTTTTCGCACTTGTGTTAATGTTGAAAAACCCCTTTTCGCACTTGTGTTAATGTTGAAAAACCACTTTTCGCACTTGTGTTGGTGCAGGAAACCACTTTTGCACTTGTATTAGTGTGGAAAAAACACTTTTTGCACTTGTGATAGTGTTGAAAAACCACATTTAGCACTTGTGTTAGTGTTGAAAAACCACTTTTCGCACTTGTGTTGGTGCAGGAAACCACTTTTGCACTTGTATTAGCGTGGAAAAAACACTTTTCACACTTGTGTTAGTGTTGAAAACCACTTTTCGCACTTGTATTAGTGTGGAAAAAACACTTTTTGCACTTGTGATAGTGTTGAAAAACCACTTTTCGCACTTGTGTTAGTGTTGAAAAACCACTTTTCGCACTTGTGTTGGTGCAGGAAACCACTTTTGCACTTGTATTAGTGTGGAAAAACCACTTTTCGCACTTGTGTTAGTGTTGAAAAACCACTTTTCGCACTTGTGTTGGTGCAGGGAACCACTTTTGCACTTGTATTAGTGTGGAAAAACCACTTTTCGCACTTGTGTTAGTGTTGAAAAACCACTTTTCGCACTTGTGTTGGTGCAGGAAACCACTTTTGCACTTGTATTAGTGTGGAAAAACCACTTTTCGCACTTGTGTTAGTGTTGAAAAACCACTTTTCGCACTTGTGTTGGTGCAGGGAACCACTTTTGCACTTGTATTAGTGTGGAAAAACCACTTTTCGCACTTGTGTTAGTGTTGAAAAACCACTTTTCGCACTTGTGTTAGTGTTGAAAAACCACTTTTCGCACTTGTGTTGGTGCAGGAAACCACTTTTGCACTTGTATTAGTGTGGAAAAACCACTTTTCGCACTTGTGTTAGTGTTGAAAAACCACTTTTTGCACTTGTGTTAGTGTTGAAAAACCACTTTTCGCACTTGTGTTGGTGCAGGAAACCACTTTTGCACTTGTATTAGTGTGGAAAAACCACTTTTCGCACTTGTGTTAGTGTTGAAAAACCACTTTTCGCACTTGTGTTAGTGTTGAAAAACCACTTTTCGCACTTGCGTTGGTGCAGGAAACCATTTTTGCACTTGTATTAGTGTGGAAAAAACACTTTTTGCACTTGTGATAGTGTTGAAAAACGACTTTTCGCACTTGTGTTAGTGTTGAAAAACCACTTTTCGCACTTGTGTTGGTGCAGGAAACCACTTTTGCACGTGTATTAATGTGGAAAAACCACTTTTCGCACTTGTGTTAGTGTTGAAAAACCACTTTTCGCACTTGTGTTAGTGTTGAAAAACCACTTTTCCCACTTGTGTTAGTGTTGAAAAACCACTTTTCGCACTTGTGTTGGTGCAGGAAACCACTTTTGCACTTGTATTAGTGTGGAAAAATCACTTTTTGCACTTGTGATAGTGTTGAAAAACCACTTTTCGCACTTGTGTTAGTGTTGAAAAACCACTTTTCGCACTTGTGTTAGTGTTGAAAAACCACTTTTCGCACTTGTGTTGGTGCAGGAAACCACTTTTGCACTTGTATTAGTGTGGAAAAAACACTATTCGCACTTGTGTTTGTGTTGAAAAACCACTTTTCGCACTTGTGTTAGTGTTGAAAAACCACTTTTCGCACTTGCGTTGGTGCAGGAAACCACTTTTGCACTTGTATTAGTGTGGAAAAAACACTTTTTGCACTTGTGATAGTGTTGAAAAACCACTTTTCGCACTTGTGTTAGTGTTGAAAAACCACTTTTCGCACTTGTGTTGGTGAAGGAAACCACTTTTGCACTTGTATTAGTGTGGAAAAAACACTTTTTGCACTTGTGATAGTGTTGAAAAACCACTTTTCGCACTTGTGTTATTGTTGAAAAACCACTTTTTGCACTTGTGTTAGTGTTGAAAAACCACTTTTCGCACTTGTGTTGGTGCAGGAAACCACTTTTGCACTTGTATTAGTGTGGAAAAAACACTTTTTGCACTTGTGATAGTGTTGAAAAACCACTTTTCGCACTTGTGTTAGTGTTGAAAAACCACTTTTCGCACTTGTGTTGGTGCAGGAAACCACTTTTGCACTTGTATTAGTGTGGAAAAAACACTTTTCGCAATTGTGTTAGTGTTGAAAAACCACTTTTCGCACTTGTGTTAGTGTTGAAAAACCACTTTTCGCACTTGTGTTGGTGCAGGAAACCACTTTTGCACTTGTATTAGTGTGGAAAAAACACTTTTTGCACTTGTGATAGTGTTGAAAAACAACTTTTCGCACTTGTGTTAGTGTTGAAAAACCACTTTTCGCACTTGTGTTGGTGCAGGAAACCACTTTTGCACTTGTATTAGTGTGGCAAAACCACTTTTCGCACTTGTGTTAGTGTTGAAAAACCACTTTTCGCACTTGTGTTAGTGTTGAAAAACCACTTTTCGCACTTGTGTTGGTGCAGGAAACCACTTTTGCACTTGTATTAGTGTGGAAAAAACACTTTTTGCACTTGTGATAGTGTTGAAAAACCACTTTTCGCACTTGTGTTAGTGTTGAAAAACCACTTTTCGCACTTGTGTTGGTGCAGGAAACCACTTTTGCACTTGTATTAGTGTGGCAAAACCACTTTTCGCACTTGTGTTAGTGTTGAAAAACCACTTTTCGCACTTGTGTTAGTGTTGAAAACCCACTTTTCGCACTTGTGTTGGTGCAGGGAACCACTTTTGCACTTGTATTAGTGTGGAAAAAACACTTTTTACACTTGTGATAGTGTTGAAAAACCACTTTTCGCACTTGTGTTAGTGTTGAAAAACCACTTTTCGCACTTATGTTAGTGTTGAAAAACCACTTTTCGCACTTGTGTTGGTGAAGGAAACCACTTTTGCACTTGTATTAGTGTGGAAAAAACACTTTTTGCACTTGTGATAGTGTTGAAAAACCACTTTTCGCACTTGTGTTAGTGTTGAAAAACCACTTTTAGCACTTGTGTTGGTGAAGGAAACCACTTTTGCACTTGTTTTAGTGTGGAAAAACCACTTTTCTCACTTGTGTTAGTGTTGAAAAACCACTTTTCGCACTTGTGTTAGTGTTGAAAAACCACTTTTCACACTTGTGTTGGTGCAGGAAACCACTTTTGCACTTGTATTAGTGTGGAAAAACCACTTTTTGCACTTGTGATAGTGTTGAAAAACCACTTTTCGCACTTGTGTTAGTGTTGAAAAAACACATTTCGCACTTGTGTTTGTGTTGAAAAACCACTTTTCGCACTTGTGTTGGTGCAGGAAACCACTTTTGCACTTGTATTAGTGTGGAAAAAACACTTTTTGCACTTGTGATAGTGTTGAAAAACCACTTTTCGCACTTGTGTTAGTGTTGAAAAACCACTTTTCGCACTTGTGTTCGTGTTGAAAAACCACTTTTTGCACTTGTGTTGGTGCAGGGAACCACTTTTGCACTTGTATTAGTGTGGAAAAAACACTTTTTACACTTGTGATAGTGTTGAAAAACAACTTTTCGCACTTGTGTTAGTGTTGAAAAACCACTTTTCGCACTTATGTTAGTGTTGAAAAACCACTTTTCGCACTTGTGTTGGTGCAGGAAACCACTTTTGCACTTGTATTAGTGTGGCAAAACCACTTTTCGCACTTGTGTTAGTGTTGAAAAACCACTTTTCGCACTTGTGTTAGTGTTGAAAAACCACTTTTCGCACTTGTGTTGGTGCAGGAAACCACTTTTGCACTTGTATTAGTGTGGAAAAAACACTTTTTGCACTTGTGATAGAGTTGAAAAACCACTTTTCGCACTTGTGTTAGTGTTGAAAAACCACTTTTCGCACTTGTGTTGGTGCAGGAAACCACTTTTGCACTTGTATTAGTGTGGAAAAACCACTTTTTGCACTTGTGATAGTGTTGAAAAACCACTTTTCGCACTTGTGTTAGTGTTGAAAAAACACATTTCGCACTTGTGTTTGTGTTGAAAAACCACTTTTCGCACTTGTGTTGGTGCAGGAAACCACTTTTGCACTTGTATTAGTGTGGAAAAAACACTTTTTGCACTTGTGATAGTGTTGAAAAACCACTTTTCGCACTTGTGTTAGTGTTGAAAAACCACTTTTCGCACTTGTGTTCGTGTTGAAAAACCACTTTTCGCACTTGTGTTGGTGCAGGAAACTACTTTTGCACTTGTATTAGTGTGGAAAAACCACTTTTCGCACTTGTGTTAATGTTGAAAAACCCCTTTTCGCACTTGTGTTAATGTTGAAAAACCACTTTTCGCACTTGTGTTGGTGCAGGAAACCACTTTTGCACTTGTATTAGTGTGGAAAAAACACTTTTTGCACTTGTGATAGTGTTGAAAAACCACATTTCGCACTTGTGTTAGTGTTGAAAAACCACTTTTCGCACTTGTGTTGGTGCAGGAAACCACTTTTGCACTTGTATTAGCGTGGAAAAAACACTTTTCACACTTGTGTTAGTGTTGAAAACCACTTTTCGCACTTGTATTAGTGTGGAAAAAACACTTTTTGCACTTGTGATAGTGTTGAAAAACCACTTTTCGCACTTGTGTTAGTGTTGAAAAACCACTTTTCGCACTTGTGTTGGTGCAGGAAACCACTTTTGCACTTGTATTAGTGTGGAAAAACCACTTTTCGCACTTGTGTTAGTGTTGAAAAACCACTTTTCGCACTTGTGTTGGTGCAGGGAACCACTTTTGCACTTGTATTAGTGTGGAAAAACCACTTTTCGCACTTGTGTTAGTGTTGAAAAAACACTTTTTCGCACTTGTGTTAGTGTTGAAAAACCACTTTTCGCACTTGTGTTGGTGCAGGAAACCACTTTTACATTTGTATTAGTGTGGAAAAAACACTTTTTGCACTTGTTATAGTGTTGAAAAAGCACTTTTCGCACTTGTGTTAGTGTTGAAAAACCACTTTTTGCACTTGTGTTGGTGCAGGAAATCACTTTTGCACTTGTACTAGTGTGGAAAAAACACTTTTTGCACTTGTGATAGTGTTGAAAAACCACTTTTCGCACTTGTGTTAGTGTTGAAAAACCACTTTTCGCACTTGTGTTGGTGCAGGAAACCACTTTTGCACTTGTATTGGTGTGGAAAAAACACTTTTCACACTTGTGTTAGTGTTGAAAAACCACTTTTCGCACTTGTGTTAGTGTTGAAAAACCACTTTTCGCACTTGTGTTGGTGAAGGAAACCACTTTTGCACTTGTATTAGTGTGGAAAAACCACTTTTCGCACTTGTGATAGTGTTGAAGAACCACTTTTCGCACTTGTGTTAGTGTTGAAAAACCACTTTTCGCACTTGTGTTGGTGCAGGAAACCACTTTTGCACTTGTACTAGTGTGGAAAAAACACTTTTTGCACTTGTGATAGTGTTGAAAAACCACTTTTCACACTTGTGTTAGTGATGAAAAACCACTTTTCGCACTTGTGTTGGTGCAGGAAACCACTTTTGCACTTGTATTGGTGTGGAAAAAACACTTTTCACACTTGTGTTAGTGTTGAAAACCCACTTTTCACACTTGTGTTAGTGTTGAAAAACCACTTTTCGCACTTGTGTTGGTGCAGGAAACCACTTTTACACTTGTATTAGTGTGGAAAAAACACTTTTTGCACTTGTGATAGTGTTGAAAAACCACTTTTCGCACTTGTGTTAGTGTTGAAAAACCACTTTTCGCACTTGTGTTGGTGAAGGAAACCACTTTTGCACTTGTATTAATGTGGAAAAACCACTTTTCGCACTTGTGATAGTGTTGAAGAACCACTATTCGCACTTGTGTTAGTGTTGAAAAACCACTTTTCGCACTTGTGTTGGTGCAGGAAACCACTTTTGCACTTGTATTAGTGTGGAAAAAACACTTTTTGCACTTGTGATAGTGTTGAAAAACCACTTTTCGCACTTGTGTTAGTGTTGGAAAACCACTTTTCGCACTTGTGTTAGTGTTGAAAAACCACTTTTCGCACTTGTGTTGGTGCAGGAAACCGCTTTTGCACTTGTATTAGTGTGGAAAAACCACTTTTCGCACTTGTGTTAGTGTTGAAAAACCACTTTTCGCACTTGTGTTAGTGTTGAAAAACCACTTTTCGCACTTGTTTTAGTGTTGGAAAACCACTTTTCACACTTGTGTTAGTGTTGAAAAAACACTTTTCGCACTTGTGTTCGTGCAGGAAACCACTTTTGCACTTGTATTAGTGTGGAAAAACCACTTTTCGCACTTGTGTTAGTGTTGAAAAACAACTTTTTGCACTTGTGTTGGTGTTGAAAAACCACTTTTCGCACTTGTGTTGGTGCAGGAAACCACTTTTGCACTTGTATTAGTGTGGAAAAAACACTTTTCGCAATTGTGTTAGTGTTGAAAAACCACTTTTCGCACTTGTGTTAGTGTTGAAAAACCACTTTTCGCACTTGTGTTGGTGCAGGAAACCACTTTTGCACTTGTATTAGTGTGGAAAAAACACTTTTTGCACTTGTGATAGTGTTGAAAAACAACTTTTCGCACTTGTGTTAGTGTTGAAAAACCACTTTTCGCACTTGTGTTGGTGCAGGAAACCACTTTTGCACTTGTATTAGTGTGGCAAAACCACTTTTCGCACTTGTGTTAGTGTTGAAAAACCACTTTTCGCACTTGTGTTAGTGTTGAAAAACCACTTTTCGCACTTGTGTTGGTGCAGGAAACCACTTTTGCACTTGTATTAGTGTGGAAAAAAACACTTTTTGCACTTGTGATAGTGTTGAAAAACCACTTTTCGCACTTGTGTTAGTGTTGAAAAACCACTTTTCGCACTTGTGTTGGTGCAGGAAACCACTTTTGCACTTGTATTAGTGTGGCAAAACCACTTTTCGCACTTGTGTTAGTGTTGAAAAACCACTTTTCGCACTTGTGTTAGTGTTGAAAAACCACTTTTCGCACTTGTGTTGGTGCAGGGAACCACTTTTGCACTTGTATTAGTGTGGAAAAAACACTTTTTGCACTTGTGATAGTGTTGAAAAACCACTTTTCGCACTTGTGTTAGTGTTGAAAAACCACTTTTAGCACTTGTGTTGGTGAAGGAAACCACTTTTGCACTTGTATTAGTGTGGAAAAACCACTTTTCTCACTTGTGTTAGTGTTGAAAAACCACTTTTCGCACTTGTGTTAGTGTTGAAAAACCACTTTTCGCACTTGTGTTGGTGCAGGAAACCACTTTTGCACTTGTATTAGTGTGGAAAAACCACTTTTTGCACTTGTGATAGTGTTGAAAAACCACTTTTCGCACTTGTGTTAGTGTTGAAAAAACACATTTCGCACTTGTGTTTGTGTTGAAAAACCACTTTTCGCACTTGTGTTGGTGCAGGAAACCACTTTTGCACTTGTATTAGTGTGGAAAAAACACTTTTTGCACTTGTGATAGTGTTGAAAAACCACTTTTCGCACTTGTGTTAGTGTTGAAAAACCACTTTTCGCACTTGTGTTCGTGTTGAAAAACCACTTTTCGCACTTGTGTTGGTGCAGGAAACTACTTTTGCACTTGTATTAGTGTGGAAAAACCACTTTTCGCACTTGTGTTAATGTTGAAAAACCCCTTTTCGCACTTGTGTTAATGTTGAAAAACCACTTTTCGCACTTGTGTTGGTGCAGGAAACCACTTTTGCACTTGTATTAGTGTGGAAAAAACACTTTTTGCACTTGTGATAGTGTTGAAAAACCACATTTAGCACTTGTGTTAGTGTTGAAAAACCACTTTTCGCACTTGTGTTGGTGCAGGAAACCACTTTTGCACTTGTATTAGCGTGGAAAAAACACTTTTCACACTTGTGTTAGTGTTGAAAACCACTTTTCGCACTTGTATTAGTGTGGAAAAAACACTTTTTGCACTTGTGATAGTGTTGAAAAACCACTTTTCGCACTTGTGTTAGTGTTGAAAAACCACTTTTCGCACTTGTGTTGGTGCAGGAAACCACTTTTGCACTTGTATTAGTGTGGAAAAACCACTTTTCGCACTTGTGTTAGTGTTGAAAAACCACTTTTCGCACTTGTGTTGGTGCAGGGAACCACTTTTGCACTTGTATTAGTGTGGAAAAACCACTTTTCGCACTTGTGTTAGTGTTGAAAAACCACTTTTCGCACTTGTGTTGGTGCAGGAAACCACTTTTGCACTTGTATTAGTGTGGAAAAACCACTTTTCGCACTTGTGTTAGTGTTGAAAAACCACTTTTCGCACTTGTGTTGGTGCAGGGAACCACTTTTGCACTTGTATTAGTGTGGAAAAACCACTTTTCGCACTTGTGTTAGTGTTGAAAAACCACTTTTCGCACTTGTGTTAGTGTTGAAAAACCACTTTTCGCACTTGTGTTGGTGCAGGAAACCACTTTTGCACTTGTATTAGTGTGGAAAAACCACTTTTCGCACTTGTGTTAGTGTTGAAAAACCACTTTTTGCACTTGTGTTAGTGTTGAAAAACCACTTTTCGCACTTGTGTTGGTGCAGGAAACCACTTTTGCACTTGTATTAGTGTGGAAAAACCACTTTTCGCACTTGTGTTAGTGTTGAAAAACCACTTTTCGCACTTGTGTTAGTGTTGAAAACCACTTTTCGCACTTGTATTAGTGTGGAAAAAACACTTTTTGCACTTGTGATAGTGTTGAAAAACCACTTTTCGCACTTGTGTTAGTGTTGAAAAACCACTTTTCGCACTTGTGTTGGTGCAGGAAACCACTTTTGCACTTGTATTAGTGTGGAAAAACCACTTTTCGCACTTGTGTTAGTGTTGAAAAACCACTTTTCGCACTTGTGTTGGTGCAGGGAACCACTTTTGCACTTGTATTAGTGTGGAAAAACCACTTTTCGCACTTGTGTTAGTGTTGAAAAACCACTTTTCGCACTTGTGTTGGTGCAGGAAACCACTTTTGCACTTGTATTAGTGTGGAAAAACCACTTTTCGCACTTGTGTTAGTGTTGAAAAACCACTTTTCGCACTTGTGTTGGTGCAGGGAACCACTTTTGCACTTGTATTAGTGTGGAAAAACCACTTTTCGCACTTGTGTTAGTGTTGAAAAACCACTTTTCGCACTTGTGTTAGTGTTGAAAAACCACTTTTCGCACTTGTGTTGGTGCAGGAAACCACTTTTGCACTTGTATTAGTGTGGAAAAACCACTTTTCGCACTTGTGTTAGTGTTGAAAAACCACTTTTTGCACTTGTGTTAGTGTTGAAAAACCACTTTTCGCACTTGTGTTGGTGCAGGAAACCACTTTTGCACTTGTATTAGTGTGGAAAAACCACTTTTCGCACTTGTGTTAGTGTTGAAAAACCACTTTTCGCACTTGTGTTAGTGTTGAAAAACCACTTTTCGCACTTGCGTTGGTGCAGGAAACCATTTTTGCACTTGTATTAGTGTGGAAAAAACACTTTTTGCACTTGTGATAGTGTTGAAAAACGACTTTTCGCACTTGTGTTAGTGTTGAAAAACCACTTTTCGCACTTGTGTTGGTGCAGGAAACCACTTTTGCACGTGTATTAATGTGGAAAAACCACTTTTCGCACTTGTGTTAGTGTTGAAAAACCACTTTTCGCACTTGTGTTAGTGTTGAAAAACCACTTTTCCCACTTGTGTTAGTGTTGAAAAACCACTTTTCGCACTTGTGTTGGTGCAGGAAACCACTTTTGCACTTGTATTAGTGTGGAAAAATCACTTTTTGCACTTGTGATAGTGTTGAAAAACCACTTTTCGCACTTGTGTTAGTGTTGAAAAACCACTTTTCGCACTTGTGTTAGTGTTGAAAAACCACTTTTCGCACTTGTGTTGGTGCAGGAAACCACTTTTGCACTTGTATTAGTGTGGAAAAAACACTATTCGCACTTGTGTTTGTGTTGAAAAACCACTTTTCGCACTTGTGTTAGTGTTGAAAAACCACTTTTCGCACTTGCGTTGGTGCAGGAAACCACTTTTGCACTTGTATTAGTGTGGAAAAAACACTTTTTGCACTTGTGATAGTGTTGAAAAACCACTTTTCGCACTTGTGTTAGTGTTGAAAAACCACTTTTCGCACTTGTGTTGGTGAAGGAAACCACTTTTGCACTTGTATTAGTGTGGAAAAAACACTTTTTGCACTTGTGATAGTGTTGAAAAACCACTTTTCGCACTTGTGTTATTGTTGAAAAACCACTTTTTGCACTTGTGTTAGTGTTGAAAAACCACTTTTCGCACTTGTGTTGGTGCAGGAAACCACTTTTGCACTTGTATTAGTGTGGAAAAAACACTTTTTGCACTTGTGATAGTGTTGAAAAACCACTTTTCGCACTTGTGTTAGTGTTGAAAAACCACTTTTCGCACTTGTGTTGGTGCAGGAAACCACTTTTGCACTTGTATTAGTGTGGAAAAAACACTTTTCGCAATTGTGTTAGTGTTGAAAAACCACTTTTCGCACTTGTGTTAGTGTTGAAAAACCACTTTTCGCACTTGTGTTGGTGCAGGAAACCACTTTTGCACTTGTATTAGTGTGGAAAAAACACTTTTTGCACTTGTGATAGTGTTGAAAAACAACTTTTCGCACTTGTGTTAGTGTTGAAAAACCACTTTTCGCACTTGTGTTGGTGCAGGAAACCACTTTTGCACTTGTATTAGTGTGGCAAAACCACTTTTCGCACTTGTGTTAGTGTTGAAAAACCACTTTTCGCACTTGTGTTAGTGTTGAAAAACCACTTTTCGCACTTGTGTTGGTGCAGGAAACCACTTTTGCACTTGTATTAGTGTGGAAAAAACACTTTTTGCACTTGTGATAGTGTTGAAAAACCACTTTTCGCACTTGTGTTAGTGTTGAAAAACCACTTTTCGCACTTGTGTTGGTGCAGGAAACCACTTTTGCACTTGTATTAGTGTGGCAAAACCACTTTTCGCACTTGTGTTAGTGTTGAAAAACCACTTTTCGCACTTGTGTTAGTGTTGAAAACCCACTTTTCGCACTTGTGTTGGTGCAGGGAACCACTTTTGCACTTGTATTAGTGTGGAAAAAACACTTTTTACACTTGTGATAGTGTTGAAAAACCACTTTTCGCACTTGTGTTAGTGTTGAAAAACCACTTTTCGCACTTATGTTAGTGTTGAAAAACCACTTTTCGCACTTGTGTTGGTGAAGGAAACCACTTTTGCACTTGTATTAGTGTGGAAAAAACACTTTTTGCACTTGTGATAGTGTTGAAAAACCACTTTTCGCACTTGTGTTAGTGTTGAAAAACCACTTTTAGCACTTGTGTTGGTGAAGGAAACCACTTTTGCACTTGTTTTAGTGTGGAAAAACCACTTTTCTCACTTGTGTTAGTGTTGAAAAACCACTTTTCGCACTTGTGTTAGTGTTGAAAAACCACTTTTCACACTTGTGTTGGTGCAGGAAACCACTTTTGCACTTGTATTAGTGTGGAAAAACCACTTTTTGCACTTGTGATAGTGTTGAAAAACCACTTTTCGCACTTGTGTTAGTGTTGAAAAAACACATTTCGCACTTGTGTTTGTGTTGAAAAACCACTTTTCGCACTTGTGTTGGTGCAGGAAACCACTTTTGCACTTGTATTAGTGTGGAAAAAACACTTTTTGCACTTGTGATAGTGTTGAAAAACCACTTTTCGCACTTGTGTTAGTGTTGAAAAACCACTTTTCGCACTTGTGTTCGTGTTGAAAAACCACTTTTTGCACTTGTGTTGGTGCAGGGAACCACTTTTGCACTTGTATTAGTGTGGAAAAAACACTTTTTACACTTGTGATAGTGTTGAAAAACAACTTTTCGCACTTGTGTTAGTGTTGAAAAACCACTTTTCGCACTTATGTTAGTGTTGAAAAACCACTTTTCGCACTTGTGTTGGTGCAGGAAACCACTTTTGCACTTGTATTAGTGTGGCAAAACCACTTTTCGCACTTGTGTTAGTGTTGAAAAACCACTTTTCGCACTTGTGTTAGTGTTGAAAAACCACTTTTCGCACTTGTGTTGGTGCAGGAAACCACTTTTGCACTTGTATTAGTGTGGAAAAAACACTTTTTGCACTTGTGATAGAGTTGAAAAACCACTTTTCGCACTTGTGTTAGTGTTGAAAAACCACTTTTCGCACTTGTGTTGGTGCAGGAAACCACTTTTGCACTTGTATTAGTGTGGAAAAACCACTTTTTGCACTTGTGATAGTGTTGAAAAACCACTTTTCGCACTTGTGTTAGTGTTGAAAAAACACATTTCGCACTTGTGTTTGTGTTGAAAAACCACTTTTCGCACTTGTGTTGGTGCAGGAAACCACTTTTGCACTTGTATTAGTGTGGAAAAAACACTTTTTGCACTTGTGATAGTGTTGAAAAACCACTTTTCGCACTTGTGTTAGTGTTGAAAAACCACTTTTCGCACTTGTGTTCGTGTTGAAAAACCACTTTTCGCACTTGTGTTGGTGCAGGAAACTACTTTTGCACTTGTATTAGTGTGGAAAAACCACTTTTCGCACTTGTGTTAATGTTGAAAAACCCCTTTTCGCACTTGTGTTAATGTTGAAAAACCACTTTTCGCACTTGTGTTGGTGCAGGAAACCACTTTTGCACTTGTATTAGTGTGGAAAAAACACTTTTTGCACTTGTGATAGTGTTGAAAAACCACATTTCGCACTTGTGTTAGTGTTGAAAAACCACTTTTCGCACTTGTGTTGGTGCAGGAAACCACTTTTGCACTTGTATTAGCGTGGAAAAAACACTTTTCACACTTGTGTTAGTGTTGAAAACCACTTTTCGCACTTGTATTAGTGTGGAAAAAACACTTTTTGCACTTGTGATAGTGTTGAAAAACCACTTTTCGCACTTGTGTTAGTGTTGAAAAACCACTTTTCGCACTTGTGTTGGTGCAGGAAACCACTTTTGCACTTGTATTAGTGTGGAAAAACCACTTTTCGCACTTGTGTTAGTGTTGAAAAACCACTTTTCGCACTTGTGTTGGTGCAGGGAACCACTTTTGCACTTGTATTAGTGTGGAAAAACCACTTTTCGCACTTGTGTTAGTGTTGAAAAAACACTTTTTCGCACTTGTGTTAGTGTTGAAAAACCACTTTTCGCACTTGTGTTGGTGCAGGAAACCACTTTTACATTTGTATTAGTGTGGAAAAAACACTTTTTGCACTTGTTATAGTGTTGAAAAAGCACTTTTCGCACTTGTGTTAGTGTTGAAAAACCACTTTTTGCACTTGTGTTGGTGCAGGAAATCACTTTTGCACTTGTACTAGTGTGGAAAAAACACTTTTTGCACTTGTGATAGTGTTGAAAAACCACTTTTCGCACTTGTGTTAGTGTTGAAAAACCACTTTTCGCACTTGTGTTGGTGCAGGAAACCACTTTTGCACTTGTATTGGTGTGGAAAAAACACTTTTCACACTTGTGTTAGTGTTGAAAAACCACTTTTCGCACTTGTGTTAGTGTTGAAAAACCACTTTTCGCACTTGTGTTGGTGAAGGAAACCACTTTTGCACTTGTATTAGTGTGGAAAAACCACTTTTCGCACTTGTGATAGTGTTGAAGAACCACTTTTCGCACTTGTGTTAGTGTTGAAAAACCACTTTTCGCACTTGTGTTGGTGCAGGAAACCACTTTTGCACTTGTACTAGTGTGGAAAAAACACTTTTTGCACTTGTGATAGTGTTGAAAAACCACTTTTCACACTTGTGTTAGTGATGAAAAACCACTTTTCGCACTTGTGTTGGTGCAGGAAACCACTTTTGCACTTGTATTGGTGTGGAAAAAACACTTTTCACACTTGTGTTAGTGTTGAAAACCCACTTTTCACACTTGTGTTAGTGTTGAAAAACCACTTTTCGCACTTGTGTTGGTGCAGGAAACCACTTTTACACTTGTATTAGTGTGGAAAAAACACTTTTTGCACTTGTGATAGTGTTGAAAAACCACTTTTCGCACTTGTGTTAGTGTTGAAAAACCACTTTTCGCACTTGTGTTGGTGAAGGAAACCACTTTTGCACTTGTATTAATGTGGAAAAACCACTTTTCGCACTTGTGATAGTGTTGAAGAACCACTATTCGCACTTGTGTTAGTGTTGAAAAACCACTTTTCGCACTTGTGTTGGTGCAGGAAACCACTTTTGCACTTGTATTAGTGTGGAAAAAACACTTTTTGCACTTGTGATAGTGTTGAAAAACCACTTTTCGCACTTGTGTTAGTGTTGGAAAACCACTTTTCGCACTTGTGTTAGTGTTGAAAAACCACTTTTCGCACTTGTGTTGGTGCAGGAAACCGCTTTTGCACTTGTATTAGTGTGGAAAAACCACTTTTCGCACTTGTGTTAGTGTTGAAAAACCACTTTTCGCACTTGTGTTAGTGTTGAAAAACCACTTTTCGCACTTGTTTTAGTGTTGGAAAACCACTTTTCACACTTGTGTTAGTGTTGAAAAAACACTTTTCGCACTTGTGTTCGTGCAGGAAACCACTTTTGCACTTGTATTAGTGTGGAAAAACCACTTTTCGCACTTGTGTTAGTGTTGAAAAACAACTTTTTGCACTTGTGTTGGTGTTGAAAAACCACTTTTCGCACTTGTGTTGGTGCAGGAAACCACTTTTGCACTTGTATTAGTGTGGAAAAAACACTTTTCGCAATTGTGTTAGTGTTGAAAAACCACTTTTCGCACTTGTGTTAGTGTTGAAAAACCACTTTTCGCACTTGTGTTGGTGCAGGAAACCACTTTTGCACTTGTATTAGTGTGGAAAAAACACTTTTTGCACTTGTGATAGTGTTGAAAAACAACTTTTCGCACTTGTGTTAGTGTTGAAAAACCACTTTTCGCACTTGTGTTGGTGCAGGAAACCACTTTTGCACTTGTATTAGTGTGGCAAAACCACTTTTCGCACTTGTGTTAGTGTTGAAAAACCACTTTTCGCACTTGTGTTAGTGTTGAAAAACCACTTTTCGCACTTGTGTTGGTGCAGGAAACCACTTTTGCACTTGTATTAGTGTGGAAAAAAACACTTTTTGCACTTGTGATAGTGTTGAAAAACCACTTTTCGCACTTGTGTTAGTGTTGAAAAACCACTTTTCGCACTTGTGTTGGTGCAGGAAACCACTTTTGCACTTGTATTAGTGTGGCAAAACCACTTTTCGCACTTGTGTTAGTGTTGAAAAACCACTTTTCGCACTTGTGTTAGTGTTGAAAAACCACTTTTCGCACTTGTGTTGGTGCAGGGAACCACTTTTGCACTTGTATTAGTGTGGAAAAAACACTTTTTGCACTTGTGATAGTGTTGAAAAACCACTTTTCGCACTTGTGTTAGTGTTGAAAAACCACTTTTAGCACTTGTGTTGGTGAAGGAAACCACTTTTGCACTTGTATTAGTGTGGAAAAACCACTTTTCTCACTTGTGTTAGTGTTGAAAAACCACTTTTCGCACTTGTGTTAGTGTTGAAAAACCACTTTTCGCACTTGTGTTGGTGCAGGAAACCACTTTTGCACTTGTATTAGTGTGGAAAAACCACTTTTTGCACTTGTGATAGTGTTGAAAAACCACTTTTCGCACTTGTGTTAGTGTTGAAAAAACACATTTCGCACTTGTGTTTGTGTTGAAAAACCACTTTTCGCACTTGTGTTGGTGCAGGAAACCACTTTTGCACTTGTATTAGTGTGGAAAAAACACTTTTTGCACTTGTGATAGTGTTGAAAAACCACTTTTCGCACTTGTGTTAGTGTTGAAAAACCACTTTTCGCACTTGTGTTCGTGTTGAAAAACCACTTTTCGCACTTGTGTTGGTGCAGGAAACTACTTTTGCACTTGTATTAGTGTGGAAAAACCACTTTTCGCACTTGTGTTAATGTTGAAAAACCCCTTTTCGCACTTGTGTTAATGTTGAAAAACCACTTTTCGCACTTGTGTTGGTGCAGGAAACCACTTTTGCACTTGTATTAGTGTGGAAAAAACACTTTTTGCACTTGTGATAGTGTTGAAAAACCACATTTAGCACTTGTGTTAGTGTTGAAAAACCACTTTTCGCACTTGTGTTGGTGCAGGAAACCACTTTTGCACTTGTATTAGCGTGGAAAAAACACTTTTCACACTTGTGTTAGTGTTGAAAACCACTTTTCGCACTTGTATTAGTGTGGAAAAAACACTTTTTGCACTTGTGATAGTGTTGAAAAACCACTTTTCGCACTTGTGTTAGTGTTGAAAAACCACTTTTCGCACTTGTGTTGGTGCAGGAAACCACTTTTGCACTTGTATTAGTGTGGAAAAACCACTTTTCGCACTTGTGTTAGTGTTGAAAAACCACTTTTCGCACTTGTGTTGGTGCAGGGAACCACTTTTGCACTTGTATTAGTGTGGAAAAACCACTTTTCGCACTTGTGTTAGTGTTGAAAAACCACTTTTCGCACTTGTGTTGGTGCAGGAAACCACTTTTGCACTTGTATTAGTGTGGAAAAACCACTTTTCGCACTTGTGTTAGTGTTGAAAAACCACTTTTCGCACTTGTGTTGGTGCAGGGAACCACTTTTGCACTTGTATTAGTGTGGAAAAACCACTTTTCGCACTTGTGTTAGTGTTGAAAAACCACTTTTCGCACTTGTGTTAGTGTTGAAAAACCACTTTTCGCACTTGTGTTGGTGCAGGAAACCACTTTTGCACTTGTATTAGTGTGGAAAAACCACTTTTCGCACTTGTGTTAGTGTTGAAAAACCACTTTTTGCACTTGTGTTAGTGTTGAAAAACCACTTTTCGCACTTGTGTTGGTGCAGGAAACCACTTTTGCACTTGTATTAGTGTGGAAAAACCACTTTTCGCACTTGTGTTAGTGTTGAAAAACCACTTTTCGCACTTGTGTTAGTGTTGAAAAACCACTTTTCGCACTTGCGTTGGTGCAGGAAACCATTTTTGCACTTGTATTAGTGTGGAAAAAACACTTTTTGCACTTGTGATAGTGTTGAAAAACGACTTTTCGCACTTGTGTTAGTGTTGAAAAACCACTTTTCGCACTTGTGTTGGTGCAGGAAACCACTTTTGCACGTGTATTAATGTGGAAAAACCACTTTTCGCACTTGTGTTAGTGTTGAAAAACCACTTTTCGCACTTGTGTTAGTGTTGAAAAACCACTTTTCCCACTTGTGTTAGTGTTGAAAAACCACTTTTCGCACTTGTGTTGGTGCAGGAAACCACTTTTGCACTTGTATTAGTGTGGAAAAATCACTTTTTGCACTTGTGATAGTGTTGAAAAACCACTTTTCGCACTTGTGTTAGTGTTGAAAAACCACTTTTCGCACTTGTGTTAGTGTTGAAAAACCACTTTTCGCACTTGTGTTGGTGCAGGAAACCACTTTTGCACTTGTATTAGTGTGGAAAAAACACTATTCGCACTTGTGTTTGTGTTGAAAAACCACTTTTCGCACTTGTGTTAGTGTTGAAAAACCACTTTTCGCACTTGCGTTGGTGCAGGAAACCACTTTTGCACTTGTATTAGTGTGGAAAAAACACTTTTTGCACTTGTGATAGTGTTGAAAAACCACTTTTCGCACTTGTGTTAGTGTTGAAAAACCACTTTTCGCACTTGTGTTGGTGAAGGAAACCACTTTTGCACTTGTATTAGTGTGGAAAAAACACTTTTTGCACTTGTGATAGTGTTGAAAAACCACTTTTCGCACTTGTGTTATTGTTGAAAAACCACTTTTTGCACTTGTGTTAGTGTTGAAAAACCACTTTTCGCACTTGTGTTGGTGCAGGAAACCACTTTTGCACTTGTATTAGTGTGGAAAAAACACTTTTTGCACTTGTGATAGTGTTGAAAAACCACTTTTCGCACTTGTGTTAGTGTTGAAAAACCACTTTTCGCACTTGTGTTGGTGCAGGAAACCACTTTTGCACTTGTATTAGTGTGGAAAAAACACTTTTCGCAATTGTGTTAGTGTTGAAAAACCACTTTTCGCACTTGTGTTAGTGTTGAAAAACCACTTTTCGCACTTGTGTTGGTGCAGGAAACCACTTTTGCACTTGTATTAGTGTGGAAAAAACACTTTTTGCACTTGTGATAGTGTTGAAAAACAACTTTTCGCACTTGTGTTAGTGTTGAAAAACCACTTTTCGCACTTGTGTTGGTGCAGGAAACCACTTTTGCACTTGTATTAGTGTGGCAAAACCACTTTTCGCACTTGTGTTAGTGTTGAAAAACCACTTTTCGCACTTGTGTTAGTGTTGAAAAACCACTTTTCGCACTTGTGTTGGTGCAGGAAACCACTTTTGCACTTGTATTAGTGTGGAAAAAACACTTTTTGCACTTGTGATAGTGTTGAAAAACCACTTTTCGCACTTGTGTTAGTGTTGAAAAACCACTTTTCGCACTTGTGTTGGTGCAGGAAACCACTTTTGCACTTGTATTAGTGTGGCAAAACCACTTTTCGCACTTGTGTTAGTGTTGAAAAACCACTTTTCGCACTTGTGTTAGTGTTGAAAACCCACTTTTCGCACTTGTGTTGGTGCAGGGAACCACTTTTGCACTTGTATTAGTGTGGAAAAAACACTTTTTACACTTGTGATAGTGTTGAAAAACCACTTTTCGCACTTGTGTTAGTGTTGAAAAACCACTTTTCGCACTTATGTTAGTGTTGAAAAACCACTTTTCGCACTTGTGTTGGTGAAGGAAACCACTTTTGCACTTGTATTAGTGTGGAAAAAACACTTTTTGCACTTGTGATAGTGTTGAAAAACCACTTTTCGCACTTGTGTTAGTGTTGAAAAACCACTTTTAGCACTTGTGTTGGTGAAGGAAACCACTTTTGCACTTGTTTTAGTGTGGAAAAACCACTTTTCTCACTTGTGTTAGTGTTGAAAAACCACTTTTCGCACTTGTGTTAGTGTTGAAAAACCACTTTTCACACTTGTGTTGGTGCAGGAAACCACTTTTGCACTTGTATTAGTGTGGAAAAACCACTTTTTGCACTTGTGATAGTGTTGAAAAACCACTTTTCGCACTTGTGTTAGTGTTGAAAAAACACATTTCGCACTTGTGTTTGTGTTGAAAAACCACTTTTCGCACTTGTGTTGGTGCAGGAAACCACTTTTGCACTTGTATTAGTGTGGAAAAAACACTTTTTGCACTTGTGATAGTGTTGAAAAACCACTTTTCGCACTTGTGTTAGTGTTGAAAAACCACTTTTCGCACTTGTGTTCGTGTTGAAAAACCACTTTTCGCACTTGTGTTGGTGCAGGGAACCACTTTTGCACTTGTATTAGTGTGGAAAAAACACTTTTTACACTTGTGATAGTGTTGAAAAACAACTTTTCGCACTTGTGTTAGTGTTGAAAAACCACTTTTCGCACTTATGTTAGTGTTGAAAAACCACTTTTCGCACTTGTGTTGGTGCAGGAAACCACTTTTGCACTTGTATTAGTGTGGAAAAAACACTTTTTGCACTTGTGATAGTGTTGAAAAACCACTTTTCGCACTTGTGTTAGTGTTGAAAAACCACTTTTAGCACTTGTGTTGGTGAAGGAAACCACTTTTGCACTTGTATTAGTGTGGAAAAACCACATTTCTCACTTGTGTTAGTGTTGAAAAACCACTTTTCGCACTTGTGTTAGTGTTGAAAAACCACTTTTCACACTTGTGTTGGTGCAGGAAACCACTTTTACACTTGTATTAGTGTGGAAAAACCACTTTTTGCACTTGTGATAGTGTTGAAAAACCACTTTTCGCACTTGTGTTAGTGTTGAAAAAACACATTTCGCACTTGTGTTTGTGTTGAAAAACCACTTTTCGCACTTGTGTTAGTGTTGAAAAACCACTTTTCGCACTTGTGTTCGTGTTGAAAAACCACTTTTCGCACTTGTGTTGGTGCAGGAAACTACTTTTGCACGTGTATTAGTGTGGAAAAACCACTTTTCGCACTTGTGTTAATGTTGAAAAACCCCTTTTCGCACTTGTGTTAATGTTGAAAAACCACTTTTCGCACTTGTGTTGGTGCAGGAAACCACTTTTGCACTTGTATTAGTGTGGAAAAAACACTTTTTGCACTTGTGATAGTGTTGAAAAACCACATTTCGCACTTGTGTTAGTGTTGAAAAACCACTTTTCGCACTTGTGTTGGTGCAGGAAACCACTTTTGCACTTGTATTAGCGTGGAAAAAACACTTTTCACACTTGTGTTAGTGTTGAAAACCACTTTTCGCACTTGTATTAGTGTGGAAAAAACACTTTTTGCACTTGTGATAGTGTTGAAAAACCACTTTTCGCACTTGTGTTAGTGTTGAAAAACCACTTTTCGCACTTGTGTTGGTGCAGGAAACCACTTTTGCACTTGTATTAGTGTGGAAAAACCACTTTTCGCACTTGTGTTAGTGTTGAAAAACCACTTTTCGCACTTGTGTTGGTGCAGGGAACCACTTTTGCACTTGTATTAGTGTGGAAAAACCACTTTTCGCACTTGTGTTAGTGTTGAAAAAACACTTTTCGCACTTGTGTTAGTGTTGAAAAACCACTTTTCGCACTTGTGTTGGTGCAGGAAACCACTTTTACACTTGTATTAGTGTGGAAAAAACACTTTTTGCACTTGTGATAGTGTTGAAAAAGCACTTTTCGCACTTGTGTTAGTGTTGAAAAACCACTTTTCGCACTTGTGTTGGTGCAGGAAATCACTTTTGCACTTGTACTAGTGTGGAAAAAACACTTTTTGCACTTGTGATAGTGTTGAAAAACCACTTTTCGCACTTGTGTTAGTGTTGAAAAACCACTTTTCGCACTTGTGTTGGTGCAGGAAACCACTTTTGCACTTGTATTAGTGTGGAAAAACCACTTTTCGCACTTGTGTTAGTGTTGAAAAACCACTTTTCGCACTTGTGTTGGTGCAGGGAACCACTTTTGCACTTGTATTAGTGTGGAAAAACCACTTTTCGCACTTGTGTTAGTGTTGAAAAACCACTTTTCGCACTTGTGTTAGTGTTGAAAAACCACTTTTCGCACTTGTGTTGGTGCAGGAAACCACTTTTGCACTTGTATTAGTGTGGAAAAACCACTTTTCGCAGTTGTGTTAGTGTTGAAAAACCACTTTTTGCACTTGTGTTAGTGTTGAAAAACCACTTTTCGCACTTGTGTTGGTGCAGGAAACCACTTTTGCACTTGTATTAGTGTGGAAAAACCACTTTTCGCACTTGTGTTAGTGTTGAAAAACCACTTTTTGCACTTGTGTTAGTGTTGAAAAACCACTTTTCGCACTTGCGTTGGTGCAGGAAACCATTTTTGCACTTGTATTAATGTGGAAAAAACACTTTTTGCACTTGTGATAGTGTTGAAAAACGACTTTTCGCACTTGTGTTAGTGTTGAAAAACCACTTTTCGCACTTGTGTTGGTGCAGGAAACCACTTTTGCACGTATATTAATGTGGAAAAACCACTTTTCGCACTTGTGTTAGTGTTGAAAAACCACTTTTCGCACTTGTGTTAGTGTTGAAAAACCACTTTTCCCACTTGTGTTAGTGTTGAAAAACCACTTTTCGCACTTGTGTTGGTGCAGGAAACCACTTTTGCACTTGTATTAGTGTGGAAAAAACACTTTTTGCACTTGTGATAGTGTTGAAAAACCACTTTTCGCACTTGTGTTAGTGTTGAAAAACCACTTTTCGCACTTGTGTTAGTGTTGAAAAACCACTTTTCGCACTTGTGTTGGTGCAGGAAACCACTTTTGCACTTGTATTAGTGTGGAAAAAACACTATTCGCACTTGTGTTTGTGTTGAAAAACCACTTTTCGCATTTGTGTTAGTGTTGAAAAACCACTTTTCGCACTTGCGTTGGTGCAGGAAACCACTTTTGCACTTGTATTAGTGTGGAAAAAACACTTTTTGCACTTGTGATAGTGTTGAAAAACCACTTTTCGCACTTGTGTTAGTGTTGAAAAACCACTTTTCGCACTTGTGTTGGTGAAGGAAACCACTTTTGCACTTGTATTAGTGTGGAAAAAACACTTTTTGCACTTGTGATAGTGTTGAAAAACCACTTTTCGCACTTGTGTTATTGTTGAAAAACCACTTTTTGCACTTGTGTTAGTGTTGAAAAACCACTTTTCGCACTTGTGTTGGTGCAGGAAACCACTTTTGCACTTGTATTAGTGTGGAAAAAACACTTTTTGCACTTGTGATAGTGTTGAAAAACCACTTTTCGCACTTGTGTTATTGTTGAAAAACCACTTTTCGCACTTGTGTTGGTGCAGGAAACCACTTTTGCACTTGTATTAGTGTGGAAAAAACACTTTTCGCAATTGTGTTAGTGTTGAAAAACCACTTTTCGCACTTGTGTTAGTGTTGAAAAACCACTTTTCGCACTTGTGTTGGTGCAGGAAACCACTTTTGCACTTGTATTAGTGTGGAAAAAACACTTTTTGCACTTGTGATAGTGTTGAAAAACAACTTTTCGCACTTGTGTTAGTGTTGAAAAACCACTTTTCGCACTTGTGTTGGTGCAGGAAACCACTTTTGCACTTGTATTAGTGTGGCAAAACCACTTTTCGCACTTGTGTTAGTGTTGAAAAACCACTTTTCGCACTTGTGTTAGTGTTGAGAAACCACTTTTCGCACTTGTGTTGGTGCAGGAAACCACTTTTGCACTTGTATTAGTGTGGAAAAAACACTTTTTGCACTTGTGATAGTGTTGAAAAACCACTTTTCGCACTTGTGTTAGTGTTGAAAAACCACTTTTCGCACTTGTGTTGGTGCAGGAAACCACTTTTGCACTTGTATTAGTGTGGCAAAACCACTTTTCGCACTTGTGTTAGTGTTGAAAAACCACTTTTCGCACTTGTGTTAGTGTTGAAAACCCACTTTTCGCACTTGTGTTGGTGCAGGGAACCACTTTTGCACTTGTATTAGTGTGGAAAAAACACTTTTTACACTTGTGATAGTGTTGAAAAACCACTTTTCGCACTTGTGTTAGTGTTGAAAAACCACTTTTCGCACTTATGTTAGTGTTGAAAAACCACTTTTCGCACTTGTGTTGGTGAAGGAAACCACTTTTGCACTTGTATTAGTGTGGAAAAAACACTTTTTGCACTTGTGATAGTGTTGAAAAACCACTTTTCGCACTTGTGTTAGTGTTGAAAAACCACTTTTAGCACTTGTGTTGGTGAAGGAAACCACTTTTGCACTTGTATTAGTGTGGAAAAACCACTTTTCTCACTTGTGTTAGTGTTGAAAAACCACTTTTCGCACTTGTGTTAGTGTTGAAAAACCACTTTTCACACTTGTGTTGGTGCAGGAAACCACTTTTGCACTTGTATTAGTGTGGAAAAACCACTTTTTGCACTTGTGATAGTGTTGAAAAACCACTTTTCGCACTTGTGTTAGTGTTGAAAAAACACATTTCGCACTTGTGTTTGTGTTGAAAAACCACTTTTCGCACTTGTGTTGGTGCAGGAAACCACTTTTGCACTTGTGTTAGTGTGGAAAAAACACTTTTTGCACTTGTGATTGTGTTGAAAAACCACTTTTCGCACTTGTGTTAGTGTTGAAAAACCACTTTTCGCACTTGTGTTCGTGTTGAAAAACCACTTTTCGCACTTGTGTTGGTGCAGGGAACCACTTTTGCACTTGTATTAGTGTGGAAAAAACACTTTTTACACTTGTGATAGTGTTGAAAAACAACTTTTCGCACTTGTGTTAGTGTTGAAAAACCACTTTTCGCACTTATGTTAGTGTTGAAAAACCACTTTTCGCACTTGTGTTGGTGCAGGAAACCACTTTTGCACTTGTATTAGTGTGGAAAAAACACTTTTTGCACTTGTGATAGTGTTGAAAAACCACTTTTCGCACTTGTGTTAGTGTTGAAAAACCACTTTTAGCACTTGTGTTGGTGAAGGAAACCACTTTTGCACTTGTATTAGTGTGGAAAAACCACATTTCTCACTTGTGTTAGTGTTGAAAAACCACTTTTCGCACTTGTGTTAGTGTTGAAAAACCACTTTTCACACTTGTGTTGGTGCAGGAAACCACTTTTGCACTTGTATTAGTGTGGAAAAACCACTTTTTGCACTTGTGATAGTGTTGAAAAACCACTTTTCGCGCTTGTGTTAGTGTTGAAAAAACACATTTCGCACTTGTGTTTGTGTTGAAAAACCACTTTTCGCACTTGTGTTGGTGCAGGAAACCACTTTTGCACTTGTATTAGTGTGGAAAAAACACTTTTTGCACTTGTGATAGTGTTGAAAAACCACTTTTCGCACTTGTGTTAGTGTTGAAAAACCACTTTTCGCACTTGTGTTCGTGTTGAAAAACCACTTTTCGCACTTGTGTTGGTGCAGGAAACTACTTTTGCACTTGTATTAGTGTGGAAAAACCACTTTTCGCACTTGTGTTAATGTTGAAAAACCCCTTTTCGCACTTGTGTTAATGTTGAAAAACCACTTTTCGCACTTGTGTTGGTGCAGGAAACCACTTTTGCACTTGTATTAGTGTGGAAAAAACACTTTTTGCACTTCTGATAGTGTTGAAAAACCACATTTCGCACTTGTGTTAGTGTTGAAAAACCACTTTTCGCACTTGTGTTGGTGCAGGAAACCACTTTTGCACTTGTATTAGCGTGGAAAAAACACTTTTCACACTTGTGTTAGTGTTGAAAACCACTTTTCGCACTTGTATTAGTGTGGAAAAAACACTTTTTGCACTTGTGATAGTGTTGAAAAACCACTTTTCGCACTTGTGTTAGTGTTGAAAAACCACTTTTCGCACTTGTGTTGGTGCAGGAAACCACTTTTGCACTTGTATTAGTGTGGAAAAACCACTTTTCGCACTTGTGTTAGTGTTGAAAAACCACTTTTCGCACTTGTGTTGGTGCAGGGAACCACTTTTGCACTTGTATTAGTGTGGAAAAACCACTTTTCGCACTTGTGTTAGTGTTGAAAAAACACTTTTCGCACTTGTGTTAGTGTTGAAAAACCACTTTTCGCACTTGTGTTGGTGCAGGAAACCACTTTTACACTTGTATTAGTGTGGAAAAAACACTTTTTGCACTTGTGATAGTGTTGAAAAAGCACTTTTCGCACTTGTGTTAGTGTTGAAAAACCACTTTTCGCACTTGTGTTGGTGCAGGAAATCACTTTTGCACTTGTACTAGTGTGGAAAAAACACTTTTTGCACTTGTGATAGTGTTGAAAAACCACTTTTCGCACTTGTGTTAGTGTTGAAAAACCACTTTTCGCACTTGTGTTGGTGCAGGAAACCACTTTTGCACTTGTATTGGTGTGGAAAAAACACTTTTCACACTTGTGTTAGTGTTGAAAAACCACTTTTCGCACTTGTGTTAGTGTTGAAAAACCACTTTTCGCACTTGTGTTGGTGAAGGAAACCACTTTTGCACTTGTATTAGTGTGGAAAAACCACTTTTCGCACTTGTGATAGTGTTGAAGAACCACTTTTCGCACTTGTGTTAGTGTTGAAAAACCACTTTTCGCACTTGTGTTGGTGCAGGAAACCACTTTTGCACTTGTACTAGTGTGGAAAAAACACTTTTTGCACTTGTGATAGTGTTGAAAAACCACTTTTCACACTTGTGTTAGTGATGAAAAACCACTTTTCGCACTTGTGTTGGTGCAGGAAACCACTTTTGCACTTGTATTGATGTGGAAAAAACACTTTTCACACTTGTGTTAGTGTTGAAAACCCACTTTTCACACTTGTGTTAGTGTTGAAAAACCACTTTTCGCACTTGTGTTGGTGCAGGAAACCACTTTTACACTTGTATTAGTGTGGAAAAAACACTTTTTGCACTTGTGATAGTGTTGAAAAACCACTTTTCGCACTTGTGTTAGTGTTGAAAAACCACTTTTCGCACTTGTGTTGGTGAAGGAAACCACTTTTGCACTTGTATTAGTGTGGAAAAACCACTTTTCGCACTTGTGATAGTGTTGAAGAACCACTATTCGCACTTGTGTTAGTGTTGAAAAACCACTTTTCGCACTTGTGTTGGTGCAGGAAACCACTTTTGCACTTGTATGAGTGTGGAAAAAACACTTTTTGCACTTGTGATAGTGTTGAAAAACCACTTTTCGCACTTGTGTTAGTGTTGGAAAACCACTTTTCGCACTTGTGTTAGTGTTGAAAAACCACTTTTCGCACTTGTGTTGGTGCAGGAAACCACTTTTGCACTTGTATTAGTGTGGAAAAACCACTTTTCGCACTTGTGTTAGTGTTGAAAAACCACTTTTCGCACTTGTGTTAGTGTTGAAAAACCACTTTTCGCACTTGTTTTAGTGTTGGAAAACCACTTTTCACACTTGTGTTAGTGTTGAAAAAACACTTTTCGCACTTGTGTTGGTGCAGGAAACCACTTTTGCACTTGTATTAGTGTGGAAAAACCACTTTTCGCACTTGTGTTAGTGTTGAAAAACAACTTTTTGCACTTGTGTTGGTGTTGAAAAACCACTTTTCGCACTTGTGTTGGTGCAGGAAACCACTTTTGCACTTGTATTAGTGTGGAAAAAACACTTTTCGCAATTGTGTTAGTGTTGAAAAACCACTTTTCGGACTTGTGTTAGTGTTGAAAAACCACTTTTCGCACTTGTGTTGGTGCAGGAAACTACTTTTGCACTTGTATTAGTGCGGAAAAAACACTTTTTGCACTTGTGATAGTGTTGAAAAACAACTTTTCGCACTTGTGTTAGTGTTGAAAAACCACTTTTCGCACTTGTGTTGGTGCAGGAAACCACTTTTGCACTTGTATTAGTGTGGCAAAACCACTTTTCGCACTTGTGTTAGTGTTGAAAAACCACTTTTCGCACTTGTGTTAGTGTTGAAAAACCACTTTTCGCACTTGTGTTGGTGCAGGAAACCACTTTTGCACTTGTATTAGTGTGGAAAAAACACTTTTTGCACTTGTGATAGTGTTGAAAAACCACTTTTCGCACTTGTGTTAGTGTTGAAAAACCACTTTTCGCACTTGTGTTGGTGCAGGAAACCACTTTTGCACTTGTATTAGTGTGGCAAAACCACTTTTCGCACTTGTGTTAGTGTTGAAAAACCACTTTTCGCACTTGTGTTAGTGTTGAAAAACCACTTTTTGCACTTGTGTTGGTGCAGGGAACCACTTTTGCACTTGTATTAGTGTGGAAAAAACACTTTTTACACTTGTGATAGTGTTGAAAAACCACTTTTCGCACTTGTGTTAGTGTTGAAAAACCACTTTTCGCACTTGTGTTAGTGTTGAAAAACCACTTTTCGCACTTGTGTTGGTGCAGGAAACCACTTTTGCACTTGTATTAGTGTGGAAAAAACACTTTTTGCACTTGTGATAGTGTTGAAAAACCACTTTTCGCACTTGTGTTAGTGTTGAAAAACCACTTTTAGCACTTGTGTTGGTGAAGGAAACCACTTTTGCACTTGTATTAGTGTGGAAAAACCACTTTTCTCACTTGTGTTAGTGTTGAAAAACCACTTTTCGCACTTGTGTTAGTGTTGAAAAACCACTTTTCGCACTTGTGTTGGTGCAGTAAACCACTTTTGCACTTGTATTAGTGTGGAAAAACCACTTTTTGCACTTGTGATAGTGTTGAAAAACCACTTTTCGCACTTGTGTTAGTGTTGAAAAACCACTTTTCGCACTTGTGTTGGTGCAGGAAACCACTTTTTGCACTTGTGATAGTGTTGAAAAACAACTTTTCGCACTTGTGTTAGTGTTGAAAAACCACTTTTCGCACTTATGTTAGTGTTGAAAAACCACTTTTCGCACTTGTGTTGGTGCAGGAAACCACTTTTGCACTTGTATTAGTGTGGAAAAAACACTTTTTGCACTTGTGATAGTGTTGAAAAACCACTTTTCGCACTTGTGTTAGTGTTGAAAAACCACTTTTAGCACTTGTGTTGGTGAAGGAAACCACTTTTGCACTTGTATTAGTGTGGAAAAACCACATTTCTCACTTGTGTTAGTGTTGAAAAACCACTTTTCGCACTTGTGTTAGTGTTGAAAAACCACTTTTCACACTTGTGTTGGTGCAGGAAACCACTTTTGCACTTGTATTAGTGTGGAAAAACCACTTTTTGCACTTGTGATAGTGTTGAAAAACCACTTTTCGCACTTGTGTTAGTGTTGAAAAAACACATTTCGCACTTGTGTTTGTGTTGAAAAACCACTTTTCGCACTTGTGTTGGTGCAGGAAACCACTTTTGCACTTGTATTAGTGTGGAAAAAACACTTTTTGCACTTGTGATAGTGTTGAAAAACCACTTTTCGCACTTGTGTTAGTGTTGAAAAACCACTTTTCGCACTTGTGTTCGTGTTGAAAAACCACTTTTCGCACTTGTGTTGGTGCAGGAAACTACTTTTGCACTTGTATTAGTGTGGAAAAACCACTTTTCGCACTTGTGTTAATGTTGAAAAACCCCTTTTCGCACTTGTGTTAATGTTGAAAAACCACTTTTCGCACTTGTGTTGGTGCAGGAAACCACTTTTGCACTTGTATTAGTGTGGAAAAAACACTTTTTGCACTTGTGATAGTGTTGAAAAACCACATTTCGCACTTGTGTTAGTGTTGAAAAACCACTTTTCGCACTTGTGTTGGTGCAGGAAACCACTTTTGCACTTGTATTAGCGTGGAAAAAACACTTTTCACACTTGTGTTAGTGTTGAAAACCACTTTTCGCACTTGTATTAGTGTGGAAAAAACACTTTTTGCACTTGTGATAGTGTTGAAAAACCACTTTTCGCACTTGTGTTAGTGTTGAAAAACCACTTTTCGCACTTGTGTTGGTGCAGGAAACCACTTTTGCACTTGTATTAGTGTGGAAAAACCACTTTTCGCACTTGTGTTAGTGTTGAAAAACCACTTTTCGCACTTGTGTTGGTGCAGGGAACCACTTTTGCACTTGTATTAGTGTGGAAAAACCACTTTTCGCACTTGTGTTAGTGTTGAAAAAACACTTTTCGCACTTGTGTTAGTGTTGAAAAACCACTTTTCGCACTTGTGTTGGTGCAGGAAACCACTTTTTGCACTTGTGATAGTGTTGAAAAACAACTTTTCGCACTTGTGTTAGTGTTGAAAAACCACTTTTCGCACTTATGTTAGTGTTGAAAAACCACTTTTCGCACTTGTGTTGGTGCAGGAAACCACTTTTGCACTTGTATTAGTGTGGAAAAAACACTTTTTGCACTTGTGATAGTGTTGAAAAACCACTTTTCGCACTTGTGTTAGTGTTGAAAAACCACTTTTAGCACTTGTGTTGGTGAAGGAAACCACTTTTGCACTTGTATTAGTGTGGAAAAACCACATTTCTCACTTGTGTTAGTGTTGAAAAACCACTTTTCGCACTTGTGTTAGTGTTGAAAAACCACTTTTCACACTTGTGTTGGTGCAGGAAACCACTTTTGCACTTGTATTAGTGTGGAAAAACCACTTTTTGCACTTGTGATAGTGTTGAAAAACCACTTTTCGCACTTGTGTTAGTGTTGAAAAAACACATTTCGCACTTGTGTTTGTGTTGAAAAACCACTTTTCGCACTTGTGTTGGTGCAGGAAACCACTTTTGCACTTGTATTAGTGTGGAAAAAACACTTTTTGCACTTGTGATAGTGTTGAAAAACCACTTTTCGCACTTGTGTTAGTGTTGAAAAACCACTTTTCGCACTTGTGTTCGTGTTGAAAAACCACTTTTCGCACTTGTGTTGGTGCAGGAAACTACTTTTGCACTTGTATTAGTGTGGAAAAACCACTTTTCGCACTTGTGTTAATGTTGAAAAACCCCTTTTCGCACTTGTGTTAATGTTGAAAAACCACTTTTCGCACTTGTGTTGGTGCAGGAAACCACTTTTGCACTTGTATTAGTGTGGAAAAAACACTTTTTGCACTTGTGATAGTGTTGAAAAACCACATTTCGCACTTGTGTTAGTGTTGAAAAACCACTTTTCGCACTTGTGTTGGTGCAGGAAACCACTTTTGCACTTGTATTAGCGTGGAAAAAACACTTTTCACACTTGTGTTAGTGTTGAAAACCACTTTTCGCACTTGTATTAGTGTGGAAAAAACACTTTTTGCACTTGTGATAGTGTTGAAAAACCACTTTTCGCACTTGTGTTAGTGTTGAAAAACCACTTTTCGCACTTGTGTTGGTGCAGGAAACCACTTTTGCACTTGTATTAGTGTGGAAAAACCACTTTTCGCACTTGTGTTAGTGTTGAAAAACCACTTTTCGCACTTGTGTTGGTGCAGGGAACCACTTTTGCACTTGTATTAGTGTGGAAAAACCACTTTTCGCACTTGTGTTAGTGTTGAAAAAACACTTTTCGCACTTGTGTTAGTGTTGAAAAACCACTTTTCGCACTTGTGTTGGTGCAGGAAACCACTTTTACACTTGTATTAGTGTGGAAAAAACACTTTTTGCACTTGTGATAGTGTTGAAAAAGCACTTTTCGCACTTGTGTTAGTGTTGAAAAACCACTTTTCGCACTTGTGTTGGTGCAGGAAATCACTTTTGCACTTGTACTAGTGTGGAAAAAACACTTTTTGCACTTGTGATAGTGTTGAAAAACCACTTTTCGCACTTGTGTTAGTGTTGAAAAACCACTTTTCGCACTTGTGTTGGTGCAGGAAACCACTTTTGCACTTGTATTGGTGTGGAAAAAACACTTTTCACACTTGTGTTAGTGTTGAAAAACCACTTTTCGCACTTGTGTTAGTGTTGAAAAACCACTTTTCGCACTTGTGTTGGTGAAGGAAACCACTTTTGCACTTGTATTAGTGTGGAAAAACCACTTTTCGCACTTGTGATAGTGTTGAAGAACCACTTTTCGCACTTGTGTTAGTGTTGAAAAACCACTTTTCGCACTTGTGTTGGTGCAGGAAACCACTTTTGCACTTGTACTAGTGTGGAAAAAACACTTTTTGCACTTGTGATAGTGTTGAAAAACCACTTTTCACACTTGTGTTAGTGATGAAAAACCACTTTTCGCACTTGTGTTGGTGCAGGAAACCACTTTTGCACTTGTATTGATGTGGAAAAAACACTTTTCACACTTGTGTTAGTGTTGAAAACCCACTTTTCACACTTGTGTTAGTGTTGAAAAACCACTTTTCGCACTTGTGTTGGTGCAGGAAACCACTTTTACACTTGTATTAGTGTGGAAAAAACACTTTTTGCACTTGTGATAGTGTTGAAAAACCACTTTTCGCACTTGTGTTAGTGTTGAAAAACCACTTTTCGCACTTGTGTTGGTGAAGGAAACCACTTTTGCACTTGTATTAGTGTGGAAAAACCACTTTTCGCACTTGTGATAGTGTTGAAGAACCACTATTCGCACTTGTGTTAGTGTTGAAAAACCACTTTTCGCACTTGTGTTGGTGCAGGAAACCACTTTTGCACTTGTATGAGTGTGGAAAAAACACTTTTTGCACTTGTGATAGTGTTGAAAAACCACTTTTCGCACTTGTGTTAGTGTTGGAAAACCACTTTTCGCACTTGTGTTAGTGTTGAAAAACCACTTTTCGCACTTGTGTTGGTGCAGGAAACCACTTTTGCACTTGTATTAGTGTGGAAAAACCACTTTTCGCACTTGTGTTAGTGTTGAAAAACCACTTTTCGCACTTGTGTTAGTGTTGAAAAACCACTTTTCGCACTTGTTTTAGTGTTGGAAAACCACTTTTCACACTTGTGTTAGTGTTGAAAAAACACTTTTCGCACTTGTGTTGGTGCAGGAAACCACTTTTGCACTTGTATTAGTGTGGAAAAACCACTTTTCGCACTTGTGTTAGTGTTGAAAAACAACTTTTTGCACTTGTGTTGGTGTTGAAAAACCACTTTTCGCACTTGTGTTGGTGCAGGAAACCACTTTTGCACTTGTATTAGTGTGGAAAAAACACTTTTCGCAATTGTGTTAGTGTTGAAAAACCACTTTTCGGACTTGTGTTAGTGTTGAAAAACCACTTTTCGCACTTGTGTTGGTGCAGGAAACTACTTTTGCACTTGTATTAGTGCGGAAACAACACTTTTTGCACTTGTGATAGTGTTGAAAAACAACTTTTCGCACTTGTGTTAGTGTTGAAAAACCACTTTTCGCACTTGTGTTGGTGCAGGAAACCACTTTTGCACTTGTATTAGTGTGGCAAAACCACTTTTCGCACTTGTGTTAGTGTTGAAAAACCACTTTTCGCACTTGTGTTAGTGTTGAAAAACCACTTTTCGCACTTGTGTTGGTGCAGGAAACCACTTTTGCACTTGTATTAGTGTGGAAAAAACACTTTTTGCACTTGTGATAGTGTTGAAAAACCACTTTTCGCACTTGTGTTAGTGTTGAAAAACCACTTTTCGCACTTGTGTTGGTGCAGGAAACCACTTTTGCACTTGTATTAGTGTGGCAAAACCACTTTTCGCACTTGTGTTAGTGTTGAAAAACCACTTTTCGCACTTGTGTTAGTGTTGAAAAACCACTTTTTGCACTTGTGTTGGTGCAGGGAACCACTTTTGCACTTGTATTAGTGTGGAAAAAACACTTTTTACACTTGTGATAGTGTTGAAAAACCACTTTTCGCACTTGTGTTAGTGTTGAAAAACCACTTTTCGCACTTGTGTTAGTGTTGAAAAACCACTTTTCGCACTTGTGTTGGTGCAGGAAACCACTTTTGCACTTGTATTAGTGTGGAAAAAACACTTTTTGCACTTGTGATAGTGTTGAAAAACCACTTTTCGCACTTGTGTTAGTGTTGAAAAACCACTTTTAGCACTTGTGTTGGTGAAGGAAACCACTTTTGCACTTGTATTAGTGTGGAAAAACCACTTTTCTCACTTGTGTTAGTGTTGAAAAACCACTTTTCGCACTTGTGTTAGTGTTGAAAAACCACTTTTCGCACTTGTGTTGGTGCAGGAAACCACTTTTGCACTTGTATTAGTGTGGAAAAACCACTTTTTGCACTTGTGATAGTGTTGAAAAACCACTTTTCGCACTTGTGTTAGTGTTGAAAAAACACATTTCGCACTTGTGTTTGTGTTGAAAAACCACTTTTCGCACTTGTGTTGATGCAGGAAACCACTTTTGCACTTGTATTAGTGTGGAAAAAACACTTTTTGCACTTGTGATAGTGTTGAAAAACCACTTTTCGCACTTGTGTTAGTGTTGAAAAACCACTTTTCGCACTTGTGTTCGTGTTGAAAAACCACTTTTCGCACTTGTGTTGGTGCAGGAAACTACTTTTGCACTTGTATTAGTGTGGAAAAACCACTTTTCGCACTTGTGTTAATGTTGAAAAACCCCTTTTCGCACTTGTGTTAATGTTGAAAAACCACTTTTCGCACTTGTGTTGGTTCAGGAAACCACTTTTGCACTTGTATTAGTGTGGAAAAAACACTTTTTGCACTTGTGATAGTGTTGAAAAACCACATTTCGCACTTGTGTTAGTGTTGAAAAACCACTTTTCGCACTTGTGTTGGTGCAGGAAACCACTTTTGCACTTGTATTAGCGTGGAAAAAACACTTTTCACACTTGTGTTAGTGTTGAAAACCACTTTTCGCACTTGTATTAGTGTGGAAAAAACACTTTTTGCACTTGTGATAGTGTTGAAAAACCACTTTTCGCACTTGTGTTAGTGTTGAAAAACCACTTTTCGCACTTGTGTTGGTGCAGGAAACCACTTTTGCACTTGTATTAGTGTGGAAAAACCACTTTTCGCACTTGTGTTAGTGTTGAAAAACCACTTTTCGCACTTGTGTTGGTGCAGGGAACCACTTTTGCACTTGTATTAGTGTGGAAAAACCACTTTTCGCACTTGTGTTAGTGTTGAAAAACCACTTTTCGCACTTGTGTTAGTGTTGAAAAACCACTTTTCGCACTTGTGTTGGTGCAGGAAACCACTTTTGCACTTGTATTAGTGTGGAAAAACCACTTTTCACACTTGTGTTAGTGTTGAAAAACCACTTTTTGCACTTGTGTTAGTGTTGAAAAACCACTTTTCGCACTTGTGCTGGTGCAGGAAACCACTTTTGCACTTGTATTAGTGTGGAAAAACCACTTTTCGCACTTGTGTTAGTGTTGAAAAACCACTTTTCGCACTTGTGTTAGTGTTGAAAAACCACTTTTCGCACTTGCGTTGGTGGAGGAAACCATTTTTGCACTTGTATTAGTGTGGAAAAAACACTTTTTGCACTTGTGATAGTGTTGAAAAACGACTTTTCGCACTTGTGTTAGTGTTGAAAAACCACTTTTCGCACTTGTGTTGGTGCAGGAAACCACTTTTGCACGTGTATTAATGTGGAAAAACCACTTTTCGCACTTGTGTTAGTGTTGAAAAACCACTTTTCGCACTTGTGTTAGTGTTGAAAAACCACTTTTCCCACTTGTGTTAGTGTTGAAAAACCACTTTTCGCACTTGTGTTGGTGCAGGAAACCACTTTTGCACTTGTATTAGTGTGGAAAAAACACTTTTTGCACTTGTGATAGTGTTGAAAAACCACTTTTCGCACTTGTGTTAGTGTTGAAAAACCACTTTTCGCACTTGTGTTAGTGTTGAAAAACCACTTTTCGCACTTGTGTTGGTGCAGGAAACCACTTTTGCACTTGTATTAGTGTGGAAAAAACACTATTCGCACTTGTGTTTGTGTTGAAAAACCACTTTTCGCACTTGTGTTAGTGTTGAAAAACCACTTTTCGCACTTGCGTTGGTGCAGGAAACCACTTTTGCACTTGTATTAGTGTGGAAAAAACACTTTTTGCACTTGTGATAGTGTTGAAAAACCACTTTTCGCACTTGTGTTAGTGTTGAAAAACCACTTTTCGCACTTGTGTTGGTGAAGGAAACCACTTTTGCACTTGTATTAGTGTGGAAAAAACACTTTTTGCACTTGTGATAGTGTTGAAAAACCACTTTTCGCACTTGTGTTATTGTTGAAAAACCACTTTTTGCACTTGTGTTAGTGTTGAAAAACCACTTTTCGCACTTGTGTTGGTGCAGGAAACCACTTTTGCACTTGTATTAGTGTGGAAAAAACAGTTTTTGCACTTGTGATAGTGTTGAAAAACCACTTTTCGCACTTGTGTTAGTGTTGAAAAACCACTTTTCGCACTTGTGTTAGTGTTGACAAACCACTTTTCGCACTTGTGTTGGTGCAGGAAAATCACTTTTGCACTTGTATTAGTGTGGAAAAAACACTTTTTGCATTTGTGATAGTGTTGAAAAACCACTTTTTGCACTTGTGTTAGTGTTCAAAAACCACTTTTCGCACTTGTGTTGGTGCAGGAAACCACTTTTGCACTTGTATTGGTGTGGAAAAAACACTTTTCACACTTTTGTTAGTGTTGAAAACCCACTTTTCGCACTTGTGTTAGTGTTGAAAAACCACTTTTCGCACTTGTGTTGGTGCAGGAAACCACTTTTACACTTGTATTAGTGTGGAAAAAACACTTTTTGCACTTGTGATAGTGTTGAAAAAGCACTTTTCGCACTTGTGTTAGTGTTGAAAAACCACTTTTCGCACTTGTGTTGGTGCAGGAAATCACTTTTGCACTTGTACTAGTGTGGAAAAAACACTTTTTGCACTTGTGATAGTGTTGAAAAACCACTTTTCGCACTTGTGTTAGTGTTGAAAAACCACTTTTCGCACTTGTGTTGGTGCAGGAAACCACTTTTGCACTTGTATTGGTGTGGAAAAAACACTTTTCACACTTGTGTTAGTGTTGAAAACCCACTTTTCACACTTGTGTTAGTGTTGAAAAACCACTTTTCGCACTTGTGTTGGTGCAGGAAACCACTTTTACACTTGTATTAGTGTGGAAAAAACACTTTTTGCACTTGTGATAGTGTTGAAAAACCACTTTTCGCACTTGTGTTAGTGTTGAAAAACCACTTTTCGCACTTGTGTTGGTGCAGGAAACCACTTTTGCACTTGTATTAGTGTGGCAAAACCACTTTTCGCACTTGTGTTAGTGTTGAAAAACCACTTTTCGCACTTGTGTTAGTGTTGAAAAACCACTTTTTGCACTTGTGTTGGTGCAGGGAACCACTTTTGCACTTGTATTAGTGTGGAAAAAACACTTTTTACACTTGTGATAGTGTTGAAAAACCACTTTTCGCACTTGTGTTAGTGTTGAAAAACCACTTTTCGCACTTGTGTTAGTGTTGAAAAACCACTTTTCGCACTTGTGTTGGTGCAGGAAACCACTTTTGCACTTGTATTAGTGTGGAAAAAACACTTTTTGCACTTGTGATAGTGTTGAAAAACCACTTTTCGCACTTGTGTTAGTGTTGAAAAACCACTTTTCGCACTTGTGTTAGTGTTGAAAAACCACTTTTCGCACTTGTGTTGGTGCAGGAAACCACTTTTGCACTTGTATTAGTGTGGAAAAAACACTATTCGCACTTGTGTTTGTGTTGAAAAACCACTTTTCGCACTTGTGTTAGTGTTGAAAAACCACTTTTCGCACTTGCGTTGGTGCAGGAAACCACTTTTGCACTTGTATTAGTGTGGAAAAAACACTTTTTGCACTTGTGATAGTGTTGAAAAACCACTTTTCGCACTTGTGTTAGTGTTGAAAAACCACTTTTCGCACTTGTGTTGGTGAAGGAAACCACTTTTGCACTTGTATTAGTGTGGAAAAAACACTTTTTGCACTTGTGATAGTGTTGAAAAACCACTTTTCGCACTTGTGTTATTGTTGAAAAACCACTTTTTGCACTTGTGTTAGTGTTGAAAAACCACTTTTCGCACTTGTGTTGGTGCAGGAAACCACTTTTGCACTTGTATTAGTGTGGAAAAAACAGTTTTTGCACTTGTGATAGTGTTGAAAAACCACTTTTCGCACTTGTGTTAGTGTTGAAAAACCACTTTTCGCACTTGTGTTAGTGTTGACAAACCACTTTTCGCACTTGTGTTGGTGCAGGAAAATCACTTTTGCACTTGTATTAGTGTGGAAAAAACACTTTTTGCATTTGTGATAGTGTTGAAAAACCACTTTTTGCACTTGTGTTAGTGTTCAAAAACCACTTTTCGCACTTGTGTTGGTGCAGGAAACCACTTTTGCACTTGTATTGGTGTGGAAAAAACACTTTTCACACTTTTGTTAGTGTTGAAAACCCACTTTTCGCACTTGTGTTAGTGTTGAAAAACCACTTTTCGCACTTGTGTTGGTGCAGGAAACCACTTTTACACTTGTATTAGTGTGGAAAAAACACTTTTTGCACTTGTGATAGTGTTGAAAAAGCACTTTTCGCACTTGTGTTAGTGTTGAAAAACCACTTTTCGCACTTGTGTTGGTGCAGGAAATCACTTTTGCACTTGTACTAGTGTGGAAAAAACACTTTTTGCACTTGTGATAGTGTTGAAAAACCACTTTTCGCACTTGTGTTAGTGTTGAAAAACCACTTTTCGCACTTGTGTTGGTGCAGGAAACCACTTTTGCACTTGTATTGGTGTGGAAAAAACACTTTTCACACTTGTGTTAGTGTTGAAAACCCACTTTTCACACTTGTGTTAGTGTTGAAAAACCACTTTTCGCACTTGTGTTGGTGCAGGAAACCACTTTTACACTTGTATTAGTGTGGAAAAAACACTTTTTGCACTTGTGATAGTGTTGAAAAACCACTTTTCGCACTTGTGTTAGTGTTGAAAAACCACTTTTCGCACTTGTGTTGGTGCAGGAAACCACTTTTGCACTTGTATTAGTGTGGCAAAACCACTTTTCGCACTTGTGTTAGTGTTGAAAAACCACTTTTCGCACTTGTGTTAGTGTTGAAAAACCACTTTTTGCACTTGTGTTGGTGCAGGGAACCACTTTTGCACTTGTATTAGTGTGGAAAAAACACTTTTTACACTTGTGATAGTGTTGAAAAACCACTTTTCGCACTTGTGTTAGTGTTGAAAAACCACTTTTCGCACTTGTGTTAGTGTTGAAAAACCACTTTTCGCACTTGTGTTGGTGCAGGAAACCACTTTTGCACTTGTATTAGTGTGGAAAAAACACTTTTTGCACTTGTGATAGTGTTGAAAAACCACTTTTCGCACTTGTGTTAGTGTTGAAAAACCACTTTTAGCACTTGTGTTGGTGAAGGAAACCACTTTTGCACTTGTATTAGTGTGGAAAAACCACTTTTCTCACTTGTGTTAGTGTTGAAAAACCACTTTTCGCACTTGTGTTAGTGTTGAAAAACCACTTTTCGCACTTGTGTTGGTGCAGGAAACCACTTTTGCACTTGTATTAGTGTGGAAAAACCACTTTTTGCACTTGTGATAGTGTTGAAAAACCACTTTTCGCACTTGTGTTAGTGTTGAAAAAACACATTTCGCACTTGTGTTTGTGTTGAAAAACCACTTTTCGCACTTGTGTTGATGCAGGAAACCACTTTTGCACTTGTATTAGTGTGGAAAAAACACTTTTTGCACTTGTGATAGTGTTGAAAAACCACTTTTCGCACTTGTGTTAGTGTTGAAAAACCACTTTTCGCACTTGTGTTCGTGTTGAAAAACCACTTTTCGCACTTGTGTTGGTGCAGGAAACTACTTTTGCACTTGTATTAGTGTGGAAAAACCACTTTTCGCACTTGTGTTAATGTTGAAAAACCCCTTTTCGCACTTGTGTTAATGTTGAAAAACCACTTTTCGCACTTGTGTTGGTGCAGGAAACCACTTTTGCACTTGTATTAGTGTGGAAAAAACACTTTTTGCACTTGTGATAGTGTTGAAAAACCACATTTCGCACTTGTGTTAGTGTTGAAAAACCACTTTTCGCACTTGTGTTGGTGCAGGAAACCACTTTTGCACTTGTATTAGCGTGGAAAAAACACTTTTCACACTTGTGTTAGTGTTGAAAACCACTTTTCGCACTTGTATTAGTGTGGAAAAAACACTTTTTGCACTTGTGATAGTGTTGAAAAACCACTTTTCGCACTTGTGTTAGTGTTGAAAAACCACTTTTCGCACTTGTGTTGGTGCAGGAAACCACTTTTGCACTTGTATTAGTGTGGAAAAACCACTTTTCGCACTTGTGTTAGTGTTGAAAAACCACTTTTCGCACTTGTGTTGGTGCAGGGAACCACTTTTGCACTTGTATTAGTGTGGAAAAACCACTTTTCGCACTTGTGTTAGTGTTGAAAAACCACTTTTCGCACTTGTGTTAGTGTTGAAAAACCACTTTTCGCACTTGTGTTGGTGCAGGAAACCACTTTTGCACTTGTATTAGTGTGGAAAAACCACTTTTCACACTTGTGTTAGTGTTGAAAAACCACTTTTTGCACTTGTGTTAGTGTTGAAAAACTACTTTTCGCACTTGTGTTGGTGCAGGAAACCACTTTTGCACTTGTATTAGTGTGGAAAAACCACTTTTCGCACTTGTGTTAGTGTTGAAAAACCACTTTTCGCACTTGTGTTAGTGTTGAAAAACCACTTTTCGCACTTGCGTTGGTGCAGGAAACCATTTTTGCACTTGTATTAGTGTGGAAAAAACACTTTTTGCACTTGTGATAGTGTTGAAAAACGACTTTTCGCACTTGTGTTAGTGTTGAAAAACCACTTTTCGCACTTGTGTTGGTGCAGGAAACCACTTTTGCACGTGTATTAATGTGGAAAAACCACTTTTCGCACTTGTGTTAGTGTTGAAAAACCACTTTTCGCACTTGTGTTAGTGTTGAAAAACCACTTTTCCCACTTGTGTTAGTGTTGAAAAACCACTTTTCGCACTTGTGTTGGTGCAGGAAACCACTTTTGCACTTGTATTAGTGTGGAAAAAACACTTTTTGCACTTGTGATAGTGTTGAAAAACCACTTTTCGCACTTGTGTTAGTGTTGAAAAACCACTTTTCGCACTTGTGTTAGTGTTGAAAAACCACTTTTCGCACTTGTGTTGGTGCAGGAAACCACTTTTGCACTTGTATTAGTGTGGAAAAAACACTATTCGCACTTGTGTTTGTGTTGAAAAACCACTTTTCGCACTTGTGTTAGTGTTGAAAAACCACTTTTCGCACTTGCGTTGGTGCAGGAAACCACTTTTGCACTTGTATTAGTGTGGAAAAAACACTTTTTGCACTTGTGATAGTGTTGAAAAACCACTTTTCGCACTTGTGTTAGTGTTGAAAAACCACTTTTCGCACTTGTGTTGGTGAAGGAAACCACTTTTGCACTTGTATTAGTGTGGAAAAAACACTTTTTGCACTTGTGATAGTGTTGAAAAACCACTTTTCGCACTTGTGTTATTGTTGAAAAACCACTTTTTGCACTTGTGTTAGTGTTGAAAAACCACTTTTCGCACTTGTGTTGGTGCAGGAAACCACTTTTGCACTTGTATTAGTGTGGAAAAAACAGTTTTTGCACTTGTGATAGTGTTGAAAAACCACTTTTCGCACTTGTGTTAGTGTTGAAAAACCACTTTTCGCACTTGTGTTAGTGTTGACAAACCACTTTTCGCACTTGTGTTGGTGCAGGAAAATCACTTTTGCACTTGTATTAGTGTGGAAAAAACACTTTTTGCATTTGTGATAGTGTTGAAAAACCACTTTTTGCACTTGTGTTAGTGTTCAAAAACCACTTTTCGCACTTGTGTTGATGCAGGAAACCACTTTTGCACTTGTATTAGTGTGGAAAAAACACTTTTTGCACTTGTGATAGTGTTGAAAAACCACTTTTCGCACTTGTGTTAGTGTTGAAAAACCACTTTTCGCACTTGTGTTAGTGTTGACAAACCACTTTTCGCACTTGTGTTGGTGCAGGAAAATCACTTTTGCACTTGTATTAGTGTGGAAAAAACACTTTTTGCATTTGTGATAGTGTTGAAAAACCACTTTTTGCACTTGTGTTAGTGTTCAAAAACCACTTTTCGCACTTGTGTTGATGCAGGAAACCACTTTACTTGTATTAGTGTGGAAAAAACACTTTTTGCACTTGTGATAGTGTTGAAAAACCACTTTTCGCACTTGTGTTAGTGTTGAAAAACCACTTTTCGCACTTGTGTTCGTGTTGAAAAACACTTTTCGCACTTGTGTTGGTGCAGGAAACTACTTTTGCACTTGTATTAGTGTGGAAAAACCACTTTTCGCACTTGTGTTAATGTTGAAAAACCCCTTTTCGCACTTGTGTTAATGTTGAAAAACCACTTTTCGCACTTGTGTTGGTGCAGGAAACCACTTTTGCACTTGTATTAGTGTGGAAAAAACACTTTTTGCACTTGTGATAGTGTTGAAAAACCACATTTCGCACTTGTGTTAGTGTTGAAAAACCACTTTTCGCACTTGTGTTGGTGCAGGAAACCACTTTTGCACTTGTATTAGCGTGGAAAAAACACTTTTCACACTTGTGTTAGTGTTGAAAACCACTTTTCGCACTTGTATTAGTGTGGAAAAAAACACTTTTTGCACTTGTGATAGTGTTGAAAAACCACTTTTCGCACTTGTGTTAGTGTTGAAAAACCACTTTTCGCACTTGTGTTGGTGCAGGAAACCACTTTTGCACTTGTATTAGTGTGGAAAAAACCACTTTTCGCACTTGTGTTAGTGTTGGAAAACCACTTTTCGCACTTGTGTTGGTGCAGGGAACCACTTTTGCACTTGTATTAGTGTGGAAAAACCACTTTTCGCACTTGTGTTAGTGTTGAAAAAACCACTTTTCGCACTTGTGTTAGTGTTGAAAAACCACTTTTCGCACTTGTGTTGGTGCAGGAAACCACTTTTGCACTTGTATTAGTGTGGAAAAACCAGTTTTCACACTTGTGTTAGTGTTGAAAAACCACTTTTTGCACTTGTGTTAGTGTTGAAAAAACCACTTTTCGCACTTGTGTTGGTGCAGGAAACCACTTTTGCACTTGTATTAGTGTGGAAAAACCACTTTTCGCACTTGTGTTAGTGTTGAAAAACCACTTTTCGCACTTGTGTTAGTGTTGAAAAACCACTTTTCGCACTTGCGTTGGTGCAGGAAACCATTTTTGCACTTGTATTAGTGTGGAAAAAACACTTTTTGCACTTGTGATAGCGTTGAAAAACGACTTTTCGCACTTGTGTTAGTGTTGAAAAAACCACTTTTCGCACTTGTGTTGGTGCAGGAAACCACTTTTGCACGTGTATTAATGTGGAAAAACCACTTTTCGCACTTGTGTTAGTGTTGAAAAACCACTTTTCGCACTTGTGTTAGTGTTGAAAAACCACTTTTCCCACTTGTGTTAGTGTTGAAAAACCACTTTTCGCACTTGTGTTGGTGCAGGAAACCACTTTTGCACTTGTATTAGTGTGGAAAAAACACTTTTTGCACTTGTGATAGTGTTGAAAAACCACTTTTCGCACTTGTGTTAGTGTTGAAAAACCACTTTTCGCACTTGTGTTAGTGTTGAAAAACCCACTTTTCGCACTTGTGTTGGTGCAGGAAACCACTTTTGCACTTGTATTAGTGTGGAAAAAACACTATTCGCACTTGTGTTTGTGTTGAAAAACCACTTTTCGCACTTGTGTTAGTGTTGAAAAACCACTTTTCGCACTTGCGTTGGTGCAGGAAACCACTTTTGCACTTGTATTAGTGTGGAAAAAACACTTTTTGCACTTGTGATAGTGTTGAAAAACCACTTTTCGCACTTGTGTTAGTGTTGAAAAACCACTTTTCGCACTTGTGTTGGTGAAGGAAACCACTTTTGCACTTGTATTAGTGTGGAAAAAACACTTTTTGCACTTGTGATAGTGTTGAAAAACCACTTTTCGCACTTGTGTTATTGTTGAAAAACCACTTTTTGCACTTGTGTTAGTGTTGAAAAACCACTTTTCGCACTTGTGTTGGTGCAGGAAACCACTTTTGCACTTGTATTAGTGTGGAAAAAACAGTTTTTGCACTTGTGATAATGTTGAAAAACCACTTTTCGCACTTGTGTTAGTGTTGAAAAACCACTTTTCGCACTTGTGTTAGTGTTGACAAACCACTTTTCGCACTTGTGTTGGTGCAGGAAAATCACTTTTGCACTTGTATTAGTGTGGAAAAAACACTTTTTGCATTTGTGATAGTGTTGAAAAACCACTTTTTGCACTTGTGTTAGTGTTCAAAAACCACTTTTCGCACTTGTGTTGGTGCAGGAAACCACTTTTGCACTTGTATTGGTGTGGAAAAAACACTTTTCGCACTTGTGTTAGTGTTGAAAAACAACTTTTTGCACTTGTGTTGGTGTTGAAAAACCACTTTTCGCACTTGTGTTGGTGCAGGAAACCACTTTTGCACTTGTATTAGTGTGGAAAAAAACACTTTTCGCAATTGTGTTAGTGTTGAAAAACCACTTTTCGGACTTGTGTTAGTGTTGAAAAACCACTTTTCGCACTTGTGTTGGTGCAGGAAACTACTTTTGCACTTGTATTAGTGCGGAAACAACACTTTTTGCACTTGTGATAGTGTTGAAAAACAACTTTTCGCACTTGTGTTAGTGTTGATAAACCACTTTTCGCACTTGTGTTGGTGCAGGAAACCACTTTTGCACTTGTATTAGTGTGGCAAAACCACTTTTCGCACTTGTGTTAGTGTTGAAAAACCACTTTTCGCACTTGTGTTAGTGTTGAAAAACCACTTTTCGCACTTGTGTTGGTGCAGGAAACCACTTTTGCACTTGTATTAGTGTGGAAAAAACACTTTTTGCACTTGTGATAGTGTTGAAAAACCACTTTTCGCACTTGTGTTAGTGTTGAAAAACCACTTTTCGCACTTGTGTTGGTGCAGGAAACCACTTTTGCACTTGTATTAGTGTGGCAAAACCACTTTTCGCACTTGTGTTAGTGTTGAAAAACCACTTTTCGCACTTGTGTTAGTGTTGAAAAACCACTTTTTGCACTTGTGTTGGTGCAGGGAACCACTTTTGCACTTGTATTAGTGTGGAAAAAACACTTTTTACACTTGTGATAGTGTTGAAAAAACCACTTTTCGCACTTGTGTTAGTGTTGAAAAACCACTTTTCGCACTTGTGTTAGTGTTGAAAAACCACTTTTCGCACTTGTGTTGGTGCAGGAAACCACTTTTGCACTTGTATTAGTGTGGAAAAAACACTTTTTGCACTTGTGATAGTGTTGAAAAACCACTTTTCGCACTTGTGTTAGTGTTGAAAAACCACTTTTAGCACTTGTGTTGGTGAAGGAAACCACTTTTGCACTTGTATTAGTGTGGAAAAACCACTTTTCTCACTTGTGTTAGTGTTGAAAAACCACTTTTCGCACTTGTGTTAGTGTTGAAAAACCACTTTTCGCACTTGTGTTGGTGCAGGAAACCACTTTTGCACTTGTATTAGTGTGGAAAAACCACTTTTTGCACTTGTGATAGTGTTGAAAAACCACTTTTCGCACTTGTGTTAGTGTTGAAAAAACACATTTCGCACTTGTGTTTGTGTTGAAAAACCACTTTTCGCACTTGTGTTGATGCAGGAAACCACTTTTGCACTTGTATTAGTGTGGAAAAAACACTTTTTGCACTTGTGATAGTGTTGAAAAACCACTTTTCGCACTTGTGTTAGTGTTGAAAAACCACTTTTCGCACTTGTGTTCGTGTTGAAAAACCACTTTTCGCACTTGTGTTGGTGCAGGAAACTACTTTTGCACTTGTATTAGTGTGGAAAAACCACTTTTCGCACTTGTGTTAATGTTGAAAAACCCCTTTTCGCACTTGTGTTAATGTTGAAAAACCACTTTTCGCACTTGTGTTGGTTCAGGAAACCACTTTTGCACTTGTATTAGTGTGGAAAAAACACTTTTTGCACTTGTGATAGTGTTGAAAAACCACATTTCGCACTTGTGTTAGTGTTGAAAAACCACTTTTCGCACTTGTGTTGGTGCAGGAAACCACTTTTGCACTTGTATTAGCGTGGAAAAAACACTTTTCACACTTGTGTTAGTGTTGAAAACCACTTTTCGCACTTGTATTAGTGTGGAAAAAACACTTTTTGCACTTGTGATAGTGTTGAAAAACCACTTTTCGCACTTGTGTTAGTGTTGAAAAACCACTTTTCGCACTTGTGTTGGTGCAGGAAACCACTTTTGCACTTGTATTAGTGTGGAAAAACCACTTTTCGCACTTGTGTTAGTGTTGAAAAACCACTTTTCGCACTTGTGTTGGTGCAGGGAACCACTTTTGCACTTGTATTAGTGTGGAAAAACCACTTTTCGCACTTGTGTTAGTGTTGAAAAACCACTTTTCGCACTTGTGTTAGTGTTGAAAAACCACTTTTCGCACTTGTGTTGGTGCAGGAAACCACTTTTGCACTTGTATTAGTGTGGAAAAACCACTTTTCACACTTGTGTTAGTGTTGAAAAACCACTTTTTGCACTTGTGTTAGTGTTGAAAAACCACTTTTCGCACTTGTGTTGGTGCAGGAAACCACTTTTGCACTTGTATTAGTGTGGAAAAACCACTTTTCGCACTTGTGTTAGTGTTGAAAAACCACTTTTCGCACTTGTGTTAGTGTTGAAAAACCACTTTTCGCACTTGCGTTGGTGGAGGAAACCATTTTTGCACTTGTATTAGTGTGGAAAAAACACTTTTTGCACTTGTGATAGTGTTGAAAAACGACTTTTCGCACTTGTGTTAGTGTTGAAAAACCACTTTTCGCACTTGTGTTGGTGCAGGAAACCACTTTTGCACGTGTATTAATGTGGAAAAACCACTTTTCGCACTTGTGTTAGTGTTGAAAAACCACTTTTCGCACTTGTGTTAGTGTTGAAAAACCACTTTTCCCACTTGTGTTAGTGTTGAAAAACCACTTTTCGCACTTGTGTTGGTGCAGGAAACCACTTTTGCACTTGTATTAGTGTGGAAAAAACACTTTTTGCACTTGTGATAGTGTTGAAAAACCACTTTTCGCACTTGTGTTAGTGTTGAAAAACCACTTTTCGCACTTGTGTTAGTGTTGAAAAACCACTTTTCGCACTTGTGTTGGTGCAGGAAACCACTTTTGCACTTGTATTAGTGTGGAAAAAACACTATTCGCACTTGTGTTTGTGTTGAAAAACCACTTTTCGCACTTGTGTTAGTGTTGAAAAACCACTTTTCGCACTTGCGTTGGTGCAGGAAACCACTTTTGCACTTGTATTAGTGTGGAAAAAACACTTTTTGCACTTGTGATAGTGTTGAAAAACCACTTTTCGCACTTGTGTTAGTGTTGAAAAACCACTTTTCACACTTGTGTTGGTGAAGGAAACCACTTTTGCACTTGTATTAGTGTGGAAAAAACACTTTTTGCACTTGTGATAGTGTTGAAAAACCACTTTTCGCACTTGTGTTATTGTTGAAAAACCACTTTTTGCACTTGTGTTAGTGTTGAAAAACCACTTTTCGCACTTGTGTTGGTGCAGGAAACCACTTTTGCACTTGTATTAGTGTGGAAAAAACAGTTTTTGCACTTGTGATAGTGTTGAAAAACCACTTTTCGCACTTGTGTTAGTGTTGAAAAACCACTTTTCGCACTTGTGTTAGTGTTGACAAACCACTTTTCGCACTTGTGTTGGTGCAGGAAAATCACTTTTGCACTTGTATTAGTGTGGAAAAAACACTTTTTGCATTTGTGATAGTGTTGAAAAACCACTTTTTGCACTTGTGTTAGTGTTCAAAAACCACTTTTCGCACTTGTGTTGGTGCAGGAAACCACTTTTGCACTTGTATTGGTGTGGAAAAAACACTTTTCACACTTTTGTTAGTGTTGAAAACCCACTTTTCGCACTTGTGTTAGTGTTGAAAAACCACTTTTCGCACTTGTGTTGGTGCAGGAAACCACTTTTACACTTGTATTAGTGTGGAAAAAACACTTTTTGCACTTGTGATAGTGTTGAAAAAGCACTTTTCGCACTTGTGTTAGTGTTGAAAAACCACTTTTCGCACTTGTGTTGGTGCAGGAAATCACTTTTGCACTTGTACTAGTGTGGAAAAAACACTTTTTGCACTTGTGATAGTGTTGAAAAACCACTTTTCGCACTTGTGTTAGTGTTGAAAAACCACTTTTCGCACTTGTGTTGGTGCAGGAAACCACTTTTGCACTTGTATTGGTGTGGAAAAAACACTTTTCACACTTGTGTTAGTGTTGAAAACCCACTTTTCACACTTGTGTTAGTGTTGAAAAACCACTTTTCGCACTTGTGTTGGTGCAGGAAACCACTTTTACACTTGTATTAGTGTGGAAAAAACACTTTTTGCACTTGTGATAGTGTTGAAAAACCACTTTTCGCACTTGTGTTAGTGTTGAAAAACCACTTTTCGCACTTGTGTTGGTGCAGGAAACCACTTTTGCACTTGTATTAGTGTGGCAAAACCACTTTTCGCACTTGTGTTAGTGTTGAAAAACCACTTTTCGCACTTGTGTTAGTGTTGAAAAACCACTTTTTGCACTTGTGTTGGTGCAGGGAACCACTTTTGCACTTGTATTAGTGTGGAAAAAACACTTTTTACACTTGTGATAGTGTTGAAAAACCACTTTTCGCACTTGTGTTAGTGTTGAAAAACCACTTTTCGCACTTGTGTTAGTGTTGAAAAACCACTTTTCGCACTTGTGTTGGTGCAGGAAACCACTTTTGCACTTGTATTAGTGTGGAAAAAACACTTTTTGCACTTGTGATAGTGTTGAAAAACCACTTTTCGCACTTGTGTTAGTGTTGAAAAACCACTTTTAGCACTTGTGTTGGTGAAGGAAACCACTTTTGCACTTGTATTAGTGTGGAAAAACCACTTTTCTCACTTGTGTTAGTGTTGAAAAACCACTTTTCGCACTTGTGTTAGTGTTGAAAAACCACTTTTCGCACTTGTGTTGGTGCAGGAAACCACTTTTGCACTTGTATTAGTGTGGAAAAACCACTTTTTGCACTTGTGATAGTGTTGAAAAACCACTTTTCGCACTTGTGTTAGTGTTGAAAAAACACATTTCGCACTTGTGTTTGTGTTGAAAAACCACTTTTCGCACTTGTGTTGATGCAGGAAACCACTTTTGCACTTGTATTAGTGTGGAAAAAACACTTTTTGCACTTGTGATAGTGTTGAAAAACCACTTTTCGCACTTGTGTTAGTGTTGAAAAACCACTTTTCGCACTTGTGTTCGTGTTGAAAAACCACTTTTCGCACTTGTGTTGGTGCAGGAAACTACTTTTGCACTTGTATTAGTGTGGAAAAACCACTTTTCGCACTTGTGTTAATGTTGAAAAACCCCTTTTCGCACTTGTGTTAATGTTGAAAAACCACTTTTCGCACTTGTGTTGGTGCAGGAAACCACTTTTGCACTTGTATTAGTGTGGAAAAAACACTTTTTGCACTTGTGATAGTGTTGAAAAACCACATTTCGCACTTGTGTTAGTGTTGAAAAACCACTTTTCGCACTTGTGTTGGTGCAGGAAACCACTTTTGCACTTGTATTAGCGTGGAAAAAACACTTTTCACACTTGTGTTAGTGTTGAAAACCACTTTTCGCACTTGTATTAGTGTGGAAAAAACACTTTTTGCACTTGTGATAGTGTTGAAAAACCACTTTTCGCACTTGTGTTAGTGTTGAAAAACCACTTTTCGCACTTGTGTTGGTGCAGGAAACCACTTTTGCACTTGTATTAGTGTGGAAAAACCACTTTTCGCACTTGTGTTAGTGTTGAAAAACCACTTTTCGCACTTGTGTTGGTGCAGGGAACCACTTTTGCACTTGTATTAGTGTGGAAAAACCACTTTTCGCACTTGTGTTAGTGTTGAAAAACCACTTTTTGCACTTGTGTTAGTGTTGAAAAACCACTTTTCGCACTTGTGTTGGTGCAGGAAACCACTTTTGCACTTGTATTAGTGTGGAAAAACCACTTTTCACACTTGTGTTAGTGTTGAAAAACCACTTTTTGCACTTGTGTTAGTGTTGAAAAACCACTTTTCGCACTTGTGTTGGTGCAGGAAACCACTTTTGCACTTGTATTAGTGTGGAAAAACCACTTTTCGCACTTGTGTTAGTGTTGAAAAACCACTTTTCGCACTTGTGTTAGTGTTGAAAAACCACTTTTCGCACTTGCGTTGGTGCAGGAAACCATTTTTGCACTTGTATTAGTGTGGAAAAAACACTTTTTGCACTTGTGATAGTGTTGAAAAACGACTTTTCGCACTTGTGTTAGTGTTGAAAAACCACTTTTCGCACTTGTGTTGGTGCAGGAAACCACTTTTGCACGTGTATTAATGTGGAAAAACCACTTTTCGCACTTGTGTTAGTGTTGAAAAACCACTTTTCGCACTTGTGTTAGTGTTGAAAAACCACTTTTCCCACTTGTGTTAGTGTTGAAAAACCACTTTTCGCACTTGTGTTGGTGCAGGAAACCACTTTTGCACTTGTATTAGTGTGGAAAAAACACTTTTTGCACTTGTGATAGTGTTGAAAAACCACTTTTCGCACTTGTGTTAGTGTTGAAAAACCACTTTTCGCACTTGTGTTAGTGTTGAAAAACCACTTTTCGCACTTGTGTTGGTGCAGGAAACCACTTTTGCACTTGTATTAGTGTGGAAAAAACACTATTCGCACTTGTGTTTGTGTTGAAAAACCACTTTTCGCACTTGTGTTAGTGTTGAAAAACCACTTTTCGCACTTGTGTTAGTGTTGACAAACCACTTTTCGCACTTGTGTTGGTGCAGGAAAATCACTTTTGCACTTGTATTAGTGTGGAAAAAACACTTTTTGCATTTGTGATAGTGTTGAAAAACCACTTTTTGCACTTGTGTTAGTGTTCAAAAACCACTTTTCGCACTTGTGTTGATGCAGGAAACCACTTTTGCACTTGTATTAGTGTGGAAAAAACACTTTTTGCACTTGTGATAGTGTTGAAAAACCACTTTTCGCACTTGTGTTAGTGTTGAAAAACCACTTTTCGCACTTGTGTTAGTGTTGACAAACCACTTTTCGCACTTGTGTTGGTGCAGGAAAATCACTTTTGCACTTGTATTAGTGTGGAAAAAACACTTTTTGCATTTGTGATAGTGTTGAAAAACCACTTTTTGCACTTGTGTTAGTGTTCAAAAACCACTTTTCGCACTTGTGTTGATGCAGGAAACCACTTTTGCACTTGTATTAGTGTGGAAAAAACACTTTTTGCACTTGTGATAGTGTTGAAAAACCACTTTTCGCACTTGTGTTAGTGTTGAAAAACCACTTTTCGCACTTGTGTTCGTGTTGAAAAACCACTTTTCGCACTTGTGTTGGTGCAGGAAACTACTTTTGCACTTGTATTAGTGTGGAAAAACCACTTTTCGCACTTGTGTTAATGTTGAAAAACCCCTTTTCGCACTTGTGTTAATGTTGAAAAACCACTTTTCGCACTTGTGTTGGTGCAGGAAACCACTTTTGCACTTGTATTAGTGTGGAAAAAACACTTTTTGCACTTGTGATAGTGTTGAAAAACCACATTTCGCACTTGTGTTAGTGTTGAAAAACCACTTTTCGCACTTGTGTTGGTGCAGGAAACCACTTTTGCACTTGTATTAGCGTGGAAAAAACACTTTTCACACTTGTGTTAGTGTTGAAAACCACTTTTCGCACTTGTATTAGTGTGGAAAAAACACTTTTTGCACTTGTGATAGTGTTGAAAAACCACTTTTCGCACTTGTGTTAGTGTTGAAAAACCACTTTTCGCACTTGTGTTGGTGCAGGAAACCACTTTTGCACTTGTATTAGTGTGGAAAAACCACTTTTCGCACTTGTGTTAGTGTTGGAAAACCACTTTTCGCACTTGTGTTGGTGCAGGGAACCACTTTTGCACTTGTATTAGTGTGGAAAAACCACTTTTCGCACTTGTGTTAGTGTTGAAAAACCACTTTTCGCACTTGTGTTAGTGTTGAAAAACCACTTTTCGCACTTGTGTTGGTGCAGGAAACCACTTTTGCACTTGTATTAGTGTGGAAAAACCACTTTTCACACTTGTGTTAGTGTTGAAAAACCACTTTTTGCACTTGTGTTAGTGTTGAAAAACCACTTTTCGCACTTGTGTTGGTGCAGGAAACCACTTTTGCACTTGTATTAGTGTGGAAAAACCACTTTTCGCACTTGTGTTAGTGTTGAAAAACCACTTTTCGCACTTGTGTTAGTGTTGAAAAACCACTTTTCGCACTTGCGTTGGTGCAGGAAACCATTTTTGCACTTGTATTAGTGTGGAAAAAACACTTTTTGCACTTGTGATAGCGTTGAAAAACGACTTTTCGCACTTGTGTTAGTGTTGAAAAACCACTTTTCGCACTTGTGTTGGTGCAGGAAACCACTTTTGCACGTGTATTAATGTGGAAAAACCACTTTTCGCACTTGTGTTAGTGTTGAAAAACCACTTTTCGCACTTGTGTTAGTGTTGAAAAACCACTTTTCCCACTTGTGTTAGTGTTGAAAAACCACTTTTCGCACTTGTGTTGGTGCAGGAAACCACTTTTGCACTTGTATTAGTGTGGAAAAAACACTTTTTGCACTTGTGATAGTGTTGAAAAACCACTTTTCGCACTTGTGTTAGTGTTGAAAAACCACTTTTCGCACTTGTGTTAGTGTTGAAAAACCACTTTTCGCACTTGTGTTGGTGCAGGAAACCACTTTTGCACTTGTATTAGTGTGGAAAAAACACTATTCGCACTTGTGTTTGTGTTGAAAAACCACTTTTCGCACTTGTGTTAGTGTTGAAAAACCACTTTTCGCACTTGCGTTGGTGCAGGAAACCACTTTTGCACTTGTATTAGTGTGGAAAAAACACTTTTTGCACTTGTGATAGTGTTGAAAAACCACTTTTCGCACTTGTGTTAGTGTTGAAAAACCACTTTTCGCACTTGTGTTGGTGAAGGAAACCACTTTTGCACTTGTATTAGTGTGGAAAAAACACTTTTTGCACTTGTGATAGTGTTGAAAAACCACTTTTCGCACTTGTGTTATTGTTGAAAAACCACTTTTTGCACTTGTGTTAGTGTTGAAAAACCACTTTTCGCACTTGTGTTGGTGCAGGAAACCACTTTTGCACTTGTATTAGTGTGGAAAAAACAGTTTTTGCACTTGTGATAATGTTGAAAAACCACTTTTCGCACTTGTGTTAGTGTTGAAAAACCACTTTTCGCACTTGTGTTAGTGTTGACAAACCACTTTTCGCACTTGTGTTGGTGCAGGAAAATCACTTTTGCACTTGTATTAGTGTGGAAAAAACACTTTTTGCATTTGTGATAGTGTTGAAAAACCACTTTTTGCACTTGTGTTAGTGTTCAAAAACCACTTTTCGCACTTGTGTTGGTGCAGGAAACCACTTTTGCACTTGTATTGGTGTGGAAAAAACACTTTTCGCACTTGTGTTAGTGTTGAAAAACAACTTTTTGCACTTGTGTTGGTGTTGAAAAACCACTTTTCGCACTTGTGTTGGTGCAGGAAACCACTTTTGCACTTGTATTAGTGTGGAAAAAACACTTTTCGCAATTGTGTTAGTGTTGAAAAACCACTTTTCGGACTTGTGTTAGTGTTGAAAAACCACTTTTCGCACTTGTGTTGGTGCAGGAAACTACTTTTGCACTTGTATTAGTGCGGAAACAACACTTTTTGCACTTGTGATAGTGTTGAAAAACAACTTTTCGCACTTGTGTTAGTGTTGAAAAACCACTTTTCGCACTTGTGTTGGTGCAGGAAACCACTTTTGCACTTGTATTAGTGTGGCAAAACCACTTTTCGCACTTGTGTTAGTGTTGAAAAACCACTTTTCGCACTTGTGTTAGTGTTGAAAAACCACTTTTCGCACTTGTGTTGGTGCAGGAAACCACTTTTGCACTTGTATTAGTGTGGAAAAAACACTTTTTGCACTTGTGATAGTGTTGAAAAACCACTTTTCGCACTTGTGTTAGTGTTGAAAAACCACTTTTCGCACTTGTGTTGGTGCAGGAAACCACTTTTGCACTTGTATTAGTGTGGCAAAACCACTTTTCGCACTTGTGTTAGTGTTGAAAAACCACTTTTCGCACTTGTGTTAGTGTTGAAAAACCACTTTTTGCACTTGTGTTGGTGCAGGGAACCACTTTTGCACTTGTATTAGTGTGGAAAAAACACTTTTTACACTTGTGATAGTGTTGAAAAACCACTTTTCGCACTTGTGTTAGTGTTGAAAAACCACTTTTCGCACTTGTGTTAGTGTTGAAAAACCACTTTTCGCACTTGTGTTGGTGCAGGAAACCACTTTTGCACTTGTATTAGTGTGGAAAAAACACTTTTTGCACTTGTGATAGTGTTGAAAAACCACTTTTCGCACTTGTGTTAGTGTTGAAAAACCACTTTTAGCACTTGTGTTGGTGAAGGAAACCACTTTTGCACTTGTATTAGTGTGGAAAAACCACTTTTCTCACTTGTGTTAGTGTTGAAAAACCACTTTTCGCACTTGTGTTAGTGTTGAAAAACCACTTTTCGCACTTGTGTTGGTGCAGGAAACCACTTTTGCACTTGTATTAGTGTGGAAAAACCACTTTTTGCACTTGTGATAGTGTTGAAAAACCACTTTTCGCACTTGTGTTAGTGTTGAAAAAACACATTTCGCACTTGTGTTTGTGTTGAAAAACCACTTTTCGCACTTGTGTTGATGCAGGAAACCACTTTTGCACTTGTATTAGTGTGGAAAAAACACTTTTTGCACTTGTGATAGTGTTGAAAAACCACTTTTCGCACTTGTGTTAGTGTTGAAAAACCACTTTTCGCACTTGTGTTCGTGTTGAAAAACCACTTTTCGCACTTGTGTTGGTGCAGGAAACTACTTTTGCACTTGTATTAGTGTGGAAAAACCACTTTTCGCACTTGTGTTAATGTTGAAAAACCCCTTTTCGCACTTGTGTTAATGTTGAAAAACCACTTTTCGCACTTGTGTTGGTTCAGGAAACCACTTTTGCACTTGTATTAGTGTGGAAAAAACACTTTTTGCACTTGTGATAGTGTTGAAAAACCACATTTCGCACTTGTGTTAGTGTTGAAAAACCACTTTTCGCACTTGTGTTGGTGCAGGAAACCACTTTTGCACTTGTATTAGCGTGGAAAAAACACTTTTCACACTTGTGTTAGTGTTGAAAACCACTTTTCGCACTTGTATTAGTGTGGAAAAAACACTTTTTGCACTTGTGATAGTGTTGAAAAACCACTTTTCGCACTTGTGTTAGTGTTGAAAAACCACTTTTCGCACTTGTGTTGGTGCAGGAAACCACTTTTGCACTTGTATTAGTGTGGAAAAACCACTTTTCGCACTTGTGTTAGTGTTGAAAAACCACTTTTCGCACTTGTGTTGGTGCAGGGAACCACTTTTGCACTTGTATTAGTGTGGAAAAACCACTTTTCGCACTTGTGTTAGTGTTGAAAAACCACTTTTCGCACTTGTGTTAGTGTTGAAAAACCACTTTTCGCACTTGTGTTGGTGCAGGAAACCACTTTTGCACTTGTATTAGTGTGGAAAAACCACTTTTCACACTTGTGTTAGTGTTGAAAAACCACTTTTTGCACTTGTGTTAGTGTTGAAAAACCACTTTTCGCACTTGTGTTGGTGCAGGAAACCACTTTTGCACTTGTATTAGTGTGGAAAAACCACTTTTCGCACTTGTGTTAGTGTTGAAAAACCACTTTTCGCACTTGTGTTAGTGTTGAAAAACCACTTTTCGCACTTGCGTTGGTGGAGGAAACCATTTTTGCACTTGTATTAGTGTGGAAAAAACACTTTTTGCACTTGTGATAGTGTTGAAAAACGACTTTTCGCACTTGTGTTAGTGTTGAAAAACCACTTTTCGCACTTGTGTTGGTGCAGGAAACCACTTTTGCACGTGTATTAATGTGGAAAAACCACTTTTCGCACTTGTGTTAGTGTTGAAAAACCACTTTTCGCACTTGTGTTAGTGTTGAAAAACCACTTTTCCCACTTGTGTTAGTGTTGAAAAACCACTTTTCGCACTTGTGTTGGTGCAGGAAACCACTTTTGCACTTGTATTAGTGTGGAAAAAACACTTTTTGCACTTGTGATAGTGTTGAAAAACCACTTTTCGCACTTGTGTTAGTGTTGAAAAACCACTTTTCGCACTTGTGTTAGTGTTGAAAAACCACTTTTCGCACTTGTGTTGGTGCAGGAAACCACTTTTGCACTTGTATTAGTGTGGAAAAAACACTATTCGCACTTGTGTTTGTGTTGAAAAACCACTTTTCGCACTTGTGTTAGTGTTGAAAAACCACTTTTCGCACTTGCGTTGGTGCAGGAAACCACTTTTGCACTTGTATTAGTGTGGAAAAAACACTTTTTGCACTTGTGATAGTGTTGAAAAACCACTTTTCGCACTTGTGTTAGTGTTGAAAAACCACTTTTCACACTTGTGTTGGTGAAGGAAACCACTTTTGCACTTGTATTAGTGTGGAAAAAACACTTTTTGCACTTGTGATAGTGTTGAAAAACCACTTTTCGCACTTGTGTTATTGTTGAAAAACCACTTTTTGCACTTGTGTTAGTGTTGAAAAACCACTTTTCGCACTTGTGTTGGTGCAGGAAACCACTTTTGCACTTGTATTAGTGTGGAAAAAACAGTTTTTGCACTTGTGATAGTGTTGAAAAACCACTTTTCGCACTTGTGTTAGTGTTGAAAAACCACTTTTCGCACTTGTGTTAGTGTTGACAAACCACTTTTCGCACTTGTGTTGGTGCAGGAAAATCACTTTTGCACTTGTATTAGTGTGGAAAAAACACTTTTTGCATTTGTGATAGTGTTGAAAAACCACTTTTTGCACTTGTGTTAGTGTTCAAAAACCACTTTTCGCACTTGTGTTGGTGCAGGAAACCACTTTTGCACTTGTATTGGTGTGGAAAAAACACTTTTCACACTTTTGTTAGTGTTGAAAACCCACTTTTCGCACTTGTGTTAGTGTTGAAAAACCACTTTTCGCACTTGTGTTGGTGCAGGAAACCACTTTTACACTTGTATTAGTGTGGAAAAAACACTTTTTGCACTTGTGATAGTGTTGAAAAAGCACTTTTCGCACTTGTGTTAGTGTTGAAAAACCACTTTTCGCACTTGTGTTGGTGCAGGAAATCACTTTTGCACTTGTACTAGTGTGGAAAAAACACTTTTTGCACTTGTGATAGTGTTGAAAAACCACTTTTCGCACTTGTGTTAGTGTTGAAAAACCACTTTTCGCACTTGTGTTGGTGCAGGAAACCACTTTTGCACTTGTATTGGTGTGGAAAAAACACTTTTCACACTTGTGTTAGTGTTGAAAACCCACTTTTCACACTTGTGTTAGTGTTGAAAAACCACTTTTCGCACTTGTGTTGGTGCAGGAAACCACTTTTACACTTGTATTAGTGTGGAAAAAACACTTTTTGCACTTGTGATAGTGTTGAAAAACCACTTTTCGCACTTGTGTTAGTGTTGAAAAACCACTTTTCGCACTTGTGTTGGTGCAGGAAACCACTTTTGCACTTGTATTAGTGTGGCAAAACCACTTTTCGCACTTGTGTTAGTGTTGAAAAACCACTTTTCGCACTTGTGTTAGTGTTGAAAAACCACTTTTTGCACTTGTGTTGGTGCAGGGAACCACTTTTGCACTTGTATTAGTGTGGAAAAAACACTTTTTACACTTGTGATAGTGTTGAAAAACCACTTTTCGCACTTGTGTTAGTGTTGAAAAACCACTTTTCGCACTTGTGTTAGTGTTGAAAAACCACTTTTCGCACTTGTGTTGGTGCAGGAAACCACTTTTGCACTTGTATTAGTGTGGAAAAAACACTTTTTGCACTTGTGATAGTGTTGAAAAACCACTTTTCGCACTTGTGTTAGTGTTGAAAAACCACTTTTAGCACTTGTGTTGGTGAAGGAAACCACTTTTGCACTTGTATTAGTGTGGAAAAACCACTTTTCTCACTTGTGTTAGTGTTGAAAAACCACTTTTCGCACTTGTGTTAGTGTTGAAAAACCACTTTTCGCACTTGTGTTGGTGCAGGAAACCACTTTTGCACTTGTATTAGTGTGGAAAAACCACTTTTTGCACTTGTGATAGTGTTGAAAAACCACTTTTCGCACTTGTGTTAGTGTTGAAAAAACACATTTCGCACTTGTGTTTGTGTTGAAAAACCACTTTTCGCACTTGTGTTGATGCAGGAAACCACTTTTGCACTTGTATTAGTGTGGAAAAAACACTTTTTGCACTTGTGATAGTGTTGAAAAACCACTTTTCGCACTTGTGTTAGTGTTGAAAAACCACTTTTCGCACTTGTGTTCGTGTTGAAAAACCACTTTTCGCACTTGTGTTGGTGCAGGAAACTACTTTTGCACTTGTATTAGTGTGGAAAAACCACTTTTCGCACTTGTGTTAATGTTGAAAAACCCCTTTTCGCACTTGTGTTAATGTTGAAAAACCACTTTTCGCACTTGTGTTGGTGCAGGAAACCACTTTTGCACTTGTATTAGTGTGGAAAAAACACTTTTTGCACTTGTGATAGTGTTGAAAAACCACATTTCGCACTTGTGTTAGTGTTGAAAAACCACTTTTCGCACTTGTGTTGGTGCAGGAAACCACTTTTGCACTTGTATTAGCGTGGAAAAAACACTTTTCACACTTGTGTTAGTGTTGAAAACCACTTTTCGCACTTGTATTAGTGTGGAAAAAACACTTTTTGCACTTGTGATAGTGTTGAAAAACCACTTTTCGCACTTGTGTTAGTGTTGAAAAACCACTTTTCGCACTTGTGTTGGTGCAGGAAACCACTTTTGCACTTGTATTAGTGTGGAAAAACCACTTTTCGCACTTGTGTTAGTGTTGAAAAACCACTTTTCGCACTTGTGTTGGTGCAGGGAACCACTTTTGCACTTGTATTAGTGTGGAAAAACCACTTTTCGCACTTGTGTTAGTGTTGAAAAACCACTTTTCGCACTTGTGTTAGTGTTGAAAAACCACTTTTCGCACTTGCGTTGGTGGAGGAAACCATTTTTGCACTTGTATTAGTGTGGAAAAAACACTTTTTGCACTTGTGATAGTGTTGAAAAACGACTTTTCGCACTTGTGTTAGTGTTGAAAAACCACTTTTCGCACTTGTGTTGGTGCAGGAAACCACTTTTGCACGTGTATTAATGTGGAAAAACCACTTTTCGCACTTGTGTTAGTGTTGAAAAACCACTTTTCGCACTTGTGTTAGTGTTGAAAAACCACTTTTCCCACTTGTGTTAGTGTTGAAAAACCACTTTTCGCACTTGTGTTGGTGCAGGAAACCACTTTTGCACTTGTATTAGTGTGGAAAAAACACTTTTTGCACTTGTGATAGTGTTGAAAAACCACTTTTCGCACTTGTGTTAGTGTTGAAAAACCACTTTTCGCACTTGTGTTAGTGTTGAAAAACCACTTTTCGCACTTGTGTTGGTGCAGGAAACCACTTTTGCACTTGTATTAGTGTGGAAAAAACACTATTCGCACTTGTGTTTGTGTTGAAAAACCACTTTTCGCACTTGTGTTAGTGTTGAAAAACCACTTTTCGCACTTGCGTTGGTGCAGGAAACCACTTTTGCACTTGTATTAGTGTGGAAAAAACACTTTTTGCACTTGTGATAGTGTTGAAAAACCACTTTTCGCACTTGTGTTAGTGTTGAAAAACCACTTTTCACACTTGTGTTGGTGAAGGAAACCACTTTTGCACTTGTATTAGTGTGGAAAAAACACTTTTTGCACTTGTGATAGTGTTGAAAAACCACTTTTCGCACTTGTGTTATTGTTGAAAAACCACTTTTTGCACTTGTGTTAGTGTTGAAAAACCACTTTTCGCACTTGTGTTGGTGCAGGAAACCACTTTTGCACTTGTATTAGTGTGGAAAAAACAGTTTTTGCACTTGTGATAGTGTTGAAAAACCACTTTTCGCACTTGTGTTAGTGTTGAAAAACCACTTTTCGCACTTGTGTTAGTGTTGACAAACCACTTTTCGCACTTGTGTTGGTGCAGGAAAATCACTTTTGCACTTGTATTAGTGTGGAAAAAACACTTTTTGCATTTGTGATAGTGTTGAAAAACCACTTTTTGCACTTGTGTTAGTGTTCAAAAACCACTTTTCGCACTTGTGTTGGTGCAGGAAACCACTTTTGCACTTGTATTGGTGTGGAAAAAACACTTTTCACACTTTTGTTAGTGTTGAAAACCCACTTTTCGCACTTGTGTTAGTGTTGAAAAACCACTTTTCGCACTTGTGTTGGTGCAGGAAACCACTTTTACACTTGTATTAGTGTGGAAAAAACACTTTTTGCACTTGTGATAGTGTTGAAAAAGCACTTTTCGCACTTGTGTTAGTGTTGAAAAACCACTTTTCGCACTTGTGTTGGTGCAGGAAATCACTTTTGCACTTGTACTAGTGTGGAAAAAACACTTTTTGCACTTGTGATAGTGTTGAAAAACCACTTTTCGCACTTGTGTTAGTGTTGAAAAACCACTTTTCGCACTTGTGTTGGTGCAGGAAACCACTTTTGCACTTGTATTGGTGTGGAAAAAACACTTTTCACACTTGTGTTAGTGTTGAAAACCCACTTTTCACACTTGTGTTAGTGTTGAAAAACCACTTTTCGCACTTGTGTTGGTGCAGGAAACCACTTTTACACTTGTATTAGTGTGGAAAAAACACTTTTTGCACTTGTGATAGTGTTGAAAAACCACTTTTCGCACTTGTGTTAGTGTTGAAAAACCACTTTTCGCACTTGTGTTGGTGCAGGAAACCACTTTTGCACTTGTATTAGTGTGGCAAAACCACTTTTCGCACTTGTGTTAGTGTTGAAAAACCACTTTTCGCACTTGTGTTAGTGTTGAAAAACCACTTTTTGCACTTGTGTTGGTGCAGGGAACCACTTTTGCACTTGTATTAGTGTGGAAAAAACACTTTTTACACTTGTGATAGTGTTGAAAAACCACTTTTCGCACTTGTGTTAGTGTTGAAAAACCACTTTTCGCACTTGTGTTAGTGTTGAAAAACCACTTTTCGCACTTGTGTTGGTGCAGGAAACCACTTTTGCACTTGTATTAGTGTGGAAAAAACACTTTTTGCACTTGTGATAGTGTTGAAAAACCACTTTTCGCACTTGTGTTAGTGTTGAAAAACCACTTTTAGCACTTGTGTTGGTGAAGGAAACCACTTTTGCACTTGTATTAGTGTGGAAAAACCACTTTTCTCACTTGTGTTAGTGTTGAAAAACCACTTTTCGCACTTGTGTTAGTGTTGAAAAACCACTTTTCGCACTTGTGTTGGTGCAGGAAACCACTTTTGCACTTGTATTAGTGTGGAAAAACCACTTTTTGCACTTGTGATAGTGTTGAAAAACCACTTTTCGCACTTGTGTTAGTGTTGAAAAAACACATTTCGCACTTGTGTTTGTGTTGAAAAACCACTTTTCGCACTTGTGTTGATGCAGGAAACCACTTTTGCACTTGTATTAGTGTGGAAAAAACACTTTTTGCACTTGTGATAGTGTTGAAAAACCACTTTTCGCACTTGTGTTAGTGTTGAAAAACCACTTTTCGCACTTGTGTTCGTGTTGAAAAACCACTTTTCGCACTTGTGTTGGTGCAGGAAACTACTTTTGCACTTGTATTAGTGTGGAAAAACCACTTTTCGCACTTGTGTTAATGTTGAAAAAACCCTTTTCGCACTTGTGTTAATGTTGAAAAACCACTTTTCGCACTTGTGTTGGTGCAGGAAACCACTTTTGCACTTGTATTAGTGTGGAAAAAACACTTTTTGCACTTGTGATAGTGTTGAAAAACCACATTTCGCACTTGTGTTAGTGTTGAAAAACCACTTTTCGCACTTGTGTTGGTGCAGGAAACCACTTTTGCACTTGTATTAGCGTGGAAAAAACACTTTTCACACTTGTGTTAGTGTTGAAAACCACTTTTCGCACTTGTATTAGTGTGGAAAAAACACTTTTTGCACTTGTGATAGTGTTGAAAAACCACTTTTCGCACTTGTGTTAGTGTTGAAAAACCACTTTTCGCACTTGTGTTGGTGCAGGAAACCACTTTTGCACTTGTATTAGTGTGGAAAAACCACTTTTCGCACTTGTGTTAGTGTTGAAAAACCACTTTTCGCACTTGTGTTGGTGCAGGGAACCACTTTTGCACTTGTATTAGTGTGGAAAAACCACTTTTCGCACTTGTGTTAGTGTTGAAAAACCACTTTTCGCACTTGTGTTAGTGTTGAAAAACCACTTTTCACACTTGTGTTGGTGCAGGAAACCACTTTTGCACTTGTATTAGTGTGGAAAAACCACTTTTCACACTTGTGTTAGTGTTGAAAAACCACTTTTTGCACTTGTGTTAGTGTTGAAAAACCACTTTTCGCACTTGTGTTGGTGCAGGAAACCACTTTTGCACTTGTATTAGTGTGGAAAAACCACTTTTCGCACTTGTGTTAGTGTTGAAAAACCACTTTTCGCACTTGTGTTAGTGTTGAAAAACCACTTTTCGCACTTGCGTTGGTGCAGGAAACCATTTTTGCACTTGTATTAGTGTGGAAAAAACACTTTTTGCACTTGTGATAGTGTTGAAAAACGACTTTTCGCACTTGTGTTAGTGTTGAAAAACCACTTTTCGCACTTGTGTTGGTGCAGGAAACCACTTTTGCACGTGTATTAATGTGGAAAAACCACTTTTCGCACTTGTGTTAGTGTTGAAAAACCACTTTTCGCACTTGTGTTAGTGTTGAAAAACCACTTTTCCCACTTGTGTTAGTGTTGAAAAACCACTTTTCGCACTTGTGTTGGTGCAGGAAACCACTTTTGCACTTGTATTAGTGTGGAAAAAACACTTTTTGCACTTGTGATAGTGTTGAAAAACCACTTTTCGCACTTGTGTTAGTGTTGAAAAACCACTTTTCGCACTTGTGTTAGTGTTGAAAAACCACTTTTCGCACTTGTGTTGGTGCAGGAAACCACTTTTGCACTTGTATTAGTGTGGAAAAAACACTATTCGCACTTGTGTTTGTGTTGAAAAACCACTTTTCGCACTTGTGTTAGTGTTGAAAAACCACTTTTCGCACTTGCGTTGGTGCAGGAAACCACTTTTGCACTTGTATTAGTGTGGAAAAAACACTTTTTGCACTTGTGATAGTGTTGAAAAACCACTTTTCGCACTTGTGTTAGTGTTGAAAAACCACTTTTCGCACTTGTGTTGGTGAAGGAAACCACTTTTGCACTTGTATTAGTGTGGAAAAAACACTTTTTGCACTTGTGATAGTGTTGAAAAACCACTTTTCGCACTTGTGTTATTGTTGAAAAACCACTTTTTGCACTTGTGTTAGTGTTGAAAAACCACTTTTCGCACTTGTGTTGGTGCAGGAAACCACTTTTGCACTTGTATTAGTGTGGAAAAAACAGTTTTTGCACTTGTGATAGTGTTGAAAAACCACTTTTCGCACTTGTGTTAGTGTTGAAAAACCACTTTTCGCACTTGTGTTAGTGTTGACAAACCACTTTTCGCACTTGTGTTGGTGCAGGAAAATCACTTTTGCACTTGTATTAGTGTGGAAAAAACACTTTTTGCATTTGTGATAGTGTTGAAAAACCACTTTTTGCACTTGTGTTAGTGTTCAAAAACCACTTTTCGCACTTGTGTTGATGCAGGAAACCACTTTTGCACTTGTATTAGTGTGGAAAAAACACTTTTTGCACTTGTGATAGTGTTGAAAAACCACTTTCCGCACTTGTGTTAGTGTTGAAAAACCACTTTTCGCACTTGTGTTAGTGTTGACAAACCACTTTTCGCACTTGTGTTGGTGCAGGAAAATCACTTTTGCACTTGTATTAGTGTGGAAAAAACACTTTTTGCATTTGTGATAGTGTTGAAAAACCACTTTTTGCACTTGTGTTAGTGTTCAAAAACCACTTTTCGCACTTGTGTTGATGCAGGAAACCACTTTTGCACTTGTATTAGTGTGGAAAAAACACTTTTTGCACTTGTGATAGTGTTGAAAAACCACTTTTCGCACTTGTGTTAGTGTTGAAAAACCACTTTTCGCACTTGTGTTCGTGTTGAAAAACCACTTTTCGCACTTGTGTTGGTGCAGGAAACTACTTTTGCACTTGTATTAGTGTGGAAAAACCACTTTTCGCACTTGTGTTAATGTTGAAAAACCCCTTTTCGCACTTGTGTTAATGTTGAAAAACCACTTTTCGCACTTGTGTTGGTGCAGGAAACCACTTTTGCACTTGTATTAGTGTGGAAAAAACACTTTTTGCACTTGTGATAGTGTTGAAAAACCACATTTCGCACTTGTGTTAGTGTTGAAAAACCACTTTTCGCACTTGTGTTGGTGCAGGAAACCACTTTTGCACTTGTATTAGCGTGGAAAAAACACTTTTCACACTTGTGTTAGTGTTGAAAACCACTTTTCGCACTTGTATTAGTGTGGAAAAAACACTTTTTGCACTTGTGATAGTGTTGAAAAACCACTTTTCGCACTTGTGTTAGTGTTGAAAAACCACTTTTCGCACTTGTGTTGGTGCAGGAAACCACTTTTGCACTTGTATTAGTGTGGAAAAACCACTTTTCGCACTTGTGTTAGTGTTGAAAAACCACTTTTCGCACTTGTGTTGGTGCAGGGAACCACTTTTGCACTTGTATTAGTGTGGAAAAACCACTTTTCGCACTTGTGTTAGTGTTGAAAAACCACTTTTCGCACTTGTGTTAGTGTTGAAAAACCACTTTTCGCACTTGTGTTGGTGCAGGAAACCACTTTTGCACTTGTATTAGTGTGGAAAAACCACTTTTCACACTTGTGTTAGTGTTGAAAAACCACTTTTTGCACTTGTGTTAGTGTTGAAAAACCACTTTTCGCACTTGTGTTGGTGCAGGAAACCACTTTTGCACTTGTATTAGTGTGGAAAAACCACTTTTCGCACTTGTGTTAGTGTTGAAAAACCACTTTTCGCACTTGTGTTAGTGTTGAAAAACCACTTTTCGCACTTGCGTTGGTGCAGGAAACCATTTTTGCACTTGTATTAGTGTGGAAAAAACACTTTTTGCACTTGTGATAGCGTTGAAAAACGACTTTTCGCACTTGTGTTAGTGTTGAAAAACCACTTTTCGCACTTGTGTTGGTGCAGGAAACCACTTTTGCACGTGTATTAATGTGGAAAAACCACTTTTCGCACTTGTGTTAGTGTTGAAAAACCACTTTTCGCACTTGTGTTAGTGTTGAAAAACCACTTTTCCCACTTGTGTTAGTGTTGAAAAACCACTTTTCGCACTTGTGTTGGTGCAGGAAACCACTTTTGCACTTGTATTAGTGTGGAAAAAACACTTTTTGCACTTGTGATAGTGTTGAAAAACCACTTTTCGCACTTGTGTTAGTGTTGAAAAACCACTTTTCGCACTTGTGTTAGTGTTGAAAAACCACTTTTCGCACTTGTGTTGGTGCAGGAAACCACTTTTGCACTTGTATTAGTGTGGAAAAAACACTATTCGCACTTGTGTTTGTGTTGAAAAACCACTTTTCGCACTTGTGTTAGTGTTGAAAAACCACTTTTCGCACTTGCGTTGGTGCAGGAAACCACTTTTGCACTTGTATTAGTGTGGAAAAAACACTTTTTGCACTTGTGATAGTGTTGAAAAACCACTTTTCGCACTTGTGTTAGTGTTGAAAAACCACTTTTCGCACTTGTGTTGGTGAAGGAAACCACTTTTGCACTTGTATTAGTGTGGAAAAAACACTTTTTGCACTTGTGATAGTGTTGAAAAACCACTTTTCGCACTTGTGTTATTGTTGAAAAACCACTTTTTGCACTTGTGTTAGTGTTGAAAAACCACTTTTCGCACTTGTGTTGGTGCAGGAAACCACTTTTGCACTTGTATTAGTGTGGAAAAAACAGTTTTTGCACTTGTGATAATGTTGAAAAACCACTTTTCGCACTTGTGTTAGTGTTGAAAAACCACTTTTCGCACTTGTGTTAGTGTTGACAAACCACTTTTCGCACTTGTGTTGGTGCAGGAAAATCACTTTTGCACTTGTATTAGTGTGGAAAAAACACTTTTTGCATTTGTGATAGTGTTGAAAAACCACTTTTTGCACTTGTGTTAGTGTTCAAAAACCACTTTTCGCACTTGTGTTGGTGCAGGAAACCACTTTTGCACTTGTATTGGTGTGGAAAAAACACTTTTCACACTTTTGTTAGTGTTGAAAACCCACTTTTCGCACTTGTGTTAGTGTTGAAAAACCACTTTTCGCACTTGTGTTGGTGCAGGAAACCACTTTTACACTTGTATTAGTGTGGAAAAAACACTTTTTGCACTTGTGATAGTGTTGAAAAAGCACTTTTCGCACTTGTGTTAGTGTTGAAAAACCACTTTTCGCACTTGTGTTGGTGCAGGAAATCACTTTTGCACTTGTACTAGTGTGGAAAAAACACTTTTTGCACTTGTGATAGTGTTGAAAAACCACTTTTCGCACTTGTGTTAGTGTTGAAAAACCACTTTTCGCACTTGTGTTGGTGCAGGAAACCACTTTTGCACTTGTATTGGTGTGGAAAAAACACTTTTCACACTTGTGTTAGTGTTGAAAACCCACTTTTCACACTTGTGTTAGTGTTGAAAAACCACTTTTCGCACTTGTGTTGGTGCAGGAAACCACTTTTACACTTGTATTAGTGTGGAAAAAACACTTTTTGCACTTGTGATAGTGTTGAAAAACCACTTTTCGCACTTGTGTTAGTGTTGAAAAACCACTTTTCGCACTTGTGTTGGTGAAGGAAACCACTTTTGCACTTGTATTAGTGTGGAAAAACCACTTTTCGCACTTGTGATAGTGTTGAAGAACCACTTTTCGCACTTGTGTTAGTGTTGAA